>NW_027117387.1:0-116838 GCF_038362705.1 Apiospora aurea | reverse complement strand
ACTTGAAGCGAAGCATATCTTATTTAAATGTAAAGATCATATTTCTTTATTTGTAAAATATGAACGTTCAACGACTAATAGATGAGTTCATAATAGAACAAAAATTCTGACAAGAGCAATTGGGATCTTACATTATTTTATTGTAAGATTACAGTTTTTAATTACAATAATTGTATGAAATAATATGGCCTGACTTAATTTAATTTTTTTTATGTATGCGCCAATCACACCAGTGTTATTTGAATATTCTTATATAAATAATAACAAAAGAAAACCCGGCTCCTAATAAAAAAATATATTTTTTATAAGGCCCAGCGCACCCCTTGTTGGTGCGCGCGGGGCTATAATTTTAATGTTGAATCCAAGCGGTTTTACACTAAAACAACTCCTTTGTATGATTCTAAATTTAATTTTAAACAAGGTATTAACATAGAATTAAATGAAGATTTACGTATCTTGCATTCACTATACATAAAAGATTTATTTAAAGATAGAGCAGTACCAGTAATTCCTTTTGATTCTAATTTAATTTTAGCAACTTGTAACTTAGGGGACATAGAAGAAAGATCAGCCTTTTTTTCTTTTTTTTTATAAAAAAAAAAAGACGAGAATGGGGTTCTAAAGGTGGAATATATATTATAGAATATAAATATAATCCTCTTATTTATTATATAGGTAGAACTACTCTTATAAAAAGAAGAATGAATAATCATATTAAAGCTGAAAGTAATAGTAAATTTCATGTTTTTTTAAATTTAATTGGCTTAGATCATTTTAAATTTTCCATTCTAGAAATTTGTTCTCCATCACCCCGCAGGGGGGTACATATTGGTGAACAAGGTAAAAGAGAAAATTATTACCTTCAAAAATTCTTACCTATATTAAATACAACTTTTTCATCTTCTTATGTTGAATCTGCTATTTATACAAGTTTAACTAATAAATTAATTAGTTTAAAATCTATGTATGATAATCCTAAGGATACTAACACACAAGTAAGTAATAAACCTATTACAATATTTGTATATTCTTTTGATGAAGATAAAGGTATAAACTCTATATATGATAAATATGATAGTATGGTTGAAGCAAGTAAAATAGAAAAAATTGCTTATAATACTTTATTATTATTTAGAGACACTAATGTACCTTTTAGAGGGAAATTATACTATACTAAAACTATAATAGATTTTAATTCTACATTGGATCAAATTAAAAATAATTTAAATGATGTAAAAATTTATAGCAATATTGCTATAAAAGTATGAGCTTATGACGCTAAAACTTTAACTTTATTAAAGGGTAGCCCGTTTCAATCTAAATCTCAAGCAGCTAATCATATAGGTATTAGTCGGGATGTTGTTAATTATTTTATAGACACAAAAAAACCAGAGGGAGTTAAAGGAACTTATTTATTTAGTAAGCCGCTTGAAGGTATAGAAATAAAAAACCTAAAAGAACTTTCAGAATCTATTACTTTAGGTAATAAAGTGAAAGTTTGAGCATATGATGCTAAAACATTAGATTTAATAAATAATGAACCCTTTTTTAGTATATCTGTAGCTTTGCCTTCGGCACAGGATTATTTTAATGTAAATTATAGAACAATTAGCCGTAATTTAGACACAAAAATTTTTACAAAACAAAATAACATGCTTGTCTATCTATTTAAAAAAGAAATTAACTTAGATTTAAAAACAGAGTTAAAACTCACTCAAAATTTTTATAGTGTTCGTACAGAAGTATGGGTATATAAATTAGATGAAAAAGCAAAATTATATTTATTACCTAATCAACCTTTTAAAGCAAAAAAGGAAGCTGCGCGTGAATTACACATACATAACAATAAAATTAATGAATATTTGGATACAGGTAAAGAATATAAAGGATACTTTATATATAGTTCACCTGTTTAAAATACCATGTTTTATTCATAAAATAATAAAAAAAAATCATATAAGTCATCAGTTCCACATTATTCTTTTTTTACTTTAACGTATTTAAACCGTCTTAATTAAATAAATTAAGATTAAGACATAGTCTGAACCAACTAGTAATAGTTGGAAGTAGAGCTTAAATAACTCTACGGTAACAACATTGGAAGTGCTAATAGTAAATATGCTTTCTTAGGTTCTTTAAGAAGTACAGCTCAGTTAATTAGTTATGAATTAATTTTAAGTTCTGCTATTTTACTAGTTATTATGTTAACAGGTAGTTTTAATTTAACTGTTAATGTAGAATCACAAAGAGCAGTTTGATTTATATTTCCCTTATTACCTATATTTTTAATATTCTTTATAGGATCTGTAGCAGAAACTAATAGAGCTCCTTTTGATTTAGCCGAGGCTATTTCGTTCCCATGATCCCTTGATATCGCTACTAAAATTTAGATAAAGAGGGAAAAGGGAATAGATTTTTTCACTAACTTAAAGATTTGGCCTCTTTAAATTTCGCTATATGCTGGAAACCCCTAAAGATTTAGATACGATAATTAACATTATTTGTGGCCTGTGCTAGAGGTATATGTTAGTAAGATTACGTGAAAATTCTCAAATATGTTATAATGGGCAATCAGCAGGAAACCAGAGTAAAAAAAAATTTTTTTTTTTACATGTGGGATCCTCAGAGACTACACGCGAAAATACAAAAACTTTTTTTTTATATATGATATAGTCCATACATATATGAAAGTATATGTGGTATATGAAAATAGTAAAACATCCGTCTAATTTTTTTACCCTTCGGCCTAGATTTTAAAAAATCTTATTTTTTACAAATTCAGTTTTGTAAAAAACTAGCCCAGCTAGTCCTGTATGTTTTCTTTGAAAACAAAGAAAGGTTGAAAAAAAAAGTAATAAATTGTTGAGTATAAATTGATGTAGAAATTATTCAACCTTAAAACCTTCAAATTTAGATACACCTACACCTATTTTAACTATAAGTAATTTGCAAGATAAAGATAATGTATTATCTAATCGTAAGCTTCTCTCAAATAAAGGAGGTATATATAGTTTTATCAATAAAATTAATGGTAAACAATATATAGGTAGTGCAAAAGATTTATACTTAAGGCTAAATGAACATTTAACTAAAAGAAAATCTAATAGTGCTTTACAAGCTGCTATATTAAAATATGGTTTAGATAATTTTGACTTCTGCATTTACGAGTATTTTTCTTACGAAAACAAATCTACTAGTTTTAAGTTATTAACTGATTTAGAAAGTATGTATATTAAGAAATTTGAATTTAGTAATTTATATAATTTTATGAGAAGCGCAACTAGTCTAGAAGGTTACAAACATACAGATGAAGCTAAGGAAAAAATGGTGAAAAGGTTCGAAAATAAATTGAACCATCCTTTTTTTATTGCCGGAGGCACCAAAACATCACAATGAAAAATCTAAAAGTTTAATCAGTAAACCTGGAACATTAAATCCTATGTTTGGTAAAACTCATTCAGAAGATACTAAAGATCTTATGAGGAGTAAAAAGAAAAAATATTCTAATGGTGTAGGTCTTTACGATTTAGATAATAATCTTATAAAAAGATTTGATTATGCTTCAGATTTAGCAAAATATCTAAATGTGTCTAAAGTTACCGTAAGTAAATATATAAATAAAGGTTTGATTTGGTCTTTTTTTTTTATAAAAAAAAGAGAAGGAAAACAAATACTACTTAAAAGTTAATCCTATTGACGAATAAGTAGATATTTTTTTTTTAGTTTGCAATTAAGGAATCTGAATTAGTTAGTGGATTTATGACAGAACACGCTGCAGTTGTATTCGTATTCTTTTTCTTAGCTGAATACGGTAGTATAGTGTTAATGTGTATATTAACAAGTATATTATTTTTAGGTGGTTATTTAATATTAGATTTTGTTTATTTATTAAGTTATTTAGACTTTTTAGTGTGACAATTATTTGTTATAGATTGAATTTTAGTTCTAGATTACTTTGTTCAAGGTATAATGAATACTCCTGCCTTAGAAGGATTTTTATATGGTTTAAGTTTAGGAGTAAAAAGTTCTATAATGATTTTTACTTTTATTTGAGTTAGAGCATCTTTCCCTAGAATACGTTTTGATCAATTAATGTCTTTCTGTTGAACAGTATTATTACCAGTAGTGTTTGCATTTATTGTACTAGTTCCTTGTATTTTATATAGTTTTGATATATTCCCTATTAATATAAGCTTATTCTAAATACCATAATATCTCGCTATGTTTAGATATATATGTATAATTAATTCTCTTATTTTTGTTTCCCTTCGGCCTTGTTTCTTATCCCTTTATCCTTTCCCCCTTCTTACCCCTCTTATCTCTTCGAGATAAGAGGGGTAAGAGGGGATCAGGGGAAAGGATATCTCTTCGAGATAAGAAGGGATCAGGGAATCAGGAGGGAAGTGAGAGAATCTAATCATGTAATTGTTTACTTATGATGTAATTTTAGTTTAATTATATGGGAAGTTTGTATTTTTTTTTAGATAATAAATGTTATTATCTTCTTTGTTATTAATTCCTATATTAGGAATATTTTTAATATCTAGTGATATCTCTTATGATAATACGGAAAACGCGCCTTCAAAAATAAAATCTTATAAAATAACAGCTTTCGTAACATCTCTTGTTAATTTAGCAATATCTTTAGTTATATTTATATTATTTGATTTTAGTTCTAATCAATTTCAATTTGTACAAGAACATTATGATATAAATTTATTTGATATATATTTAGGAGTAGATGGGATTTCTATATATTTTGTATTATTAACTACTATAATAATGCCTATAGCTATATTATCTAATTGAAACTCAATAACAGAAAATATTAGATCTTATTTAATAATAATGTTATTATTAGAAACATTACTAATAGCTGTGTTTTTAGTATTAGATATTTTATTATTCTATGTATTTTTTGAAAGTATATTACCTCCTTTATTTATATTAATAGGTTTATTTGGATCTAGTAATAAAGTAAGAGCTAGTTTTTATCTTTTCTTATATACATTTTTCCGAAAGTGTAAAAGAGCCAAATTCCGGGCAAGCCTTAAAGCTTTAGTAACCAAGTACATAAAGGAAACTTTTTATATGGCCTGATTAATGACTCAGGGTATGGTAATATCACTAAAGATGAAGAACAATTTGTTCATGAAATGGGTAATCGCGGATCTAAATCATTCTTGGTTTAAAGTCAAGTGTATACAGACTATAAACTTAAAGGGTGTAAAAGAGCAACGAGTAGATGGTTCTTCGAAATCTAGAATTTTAGATTTCGTAAGGTGTACTCTAGTCGCAGGACAACCTGTTTTTGAGCGAAAAATTCATTCCCGTTATAATAATATTATTGCAAATAGTAACTTTAAAAGATCATTGCACACAACCTACATAAACAAGTTGGAAGCTAAAACTAATTTAGATCCCTGATTTATCACAGGGTTAGTTGATGCAGAAGGATCTTTTATATTAGGTTTTTTTAAAAGTGATACGTATAGAATGGGATATCAAATCCAAGCCATTTTTAAAATTGCTTTACATAGTAAAGATTTAGATTTACTATCTCAAGTTCAAAAATTCTTTGGGTTAGGTAAAATCACCAAACACGGAGAAACTTCTTCACAATATACAGTTAAATCTTTAAAAGATTTAGAAACAATCATTGCTCATTTTGATAATTATCCATTATTAGGTCAAAAATGAGCAGATTATACTCTTTTTAAAAGTGCTGTTCAATTAATTAAGGATAAAGAACATTTAAATAAACCAGGGTTTAATAAATTACTTTGTATTAGAGATTCTATGAATTTAGGTTTATCAGAAGAATTGAGATTCAATTTCCCTGAGATCAAGCCTGTACCTAGGCCATTAATACCTAAAATTAATAATATAAATCCTAATTGAATCGCAGGTTTAACTAGTGGTGACGGATGTTTTCATATTTCTATACGTAACTCTCCTACAACTAAATGGGGTAAATCTGTAGTGTTAAAATTTCATATTGTTCAACATAGCAAAGATATTGAACTAATGGAAATGTTAATATCCACTCTTGGATGTGGTAGAATTGAATTAAGGTTAAACCAATCCGCTGTATATTTTGTTGTAACAAACTTTAAAGATGTTTTTGAAAAAATAATACCACTATTTAATAAATATCCAATTAAAGGTGTTAAAGCTTTAGACTTTGCAGATTTAAAAAAAGTCTCGGATTTAATGCACAATAAAGAACATTTAACAGAACAAGGTTTGTCTAAAATTCAATCTATCAAGTTAAATATGAATTCCTTCCTTTCTTTGTTTTCAAAGAAAACATACAGGACTAGGTCCCTTGGGCCTAGTTTTTTACAAAACTGAATTTGTAAAAAATAAGATTTTTTAAAATCTAGGCCGGAGGGCAGAAAAAATTAAGATTATTATAATTGCTGGTTAGCCAGTATGAATTGAAGTATCTCAAAATTAAAGAAAACGCAGTTATGCGAACGTATTCGGATCTTTATTTCTATTGTTATCTATTTTAACAATATCTTCTATAATGGGAACTACTGATTTTGATGCTTTATTTAAAACTAATTTTGATTACACTACACAAGTATTTTTATTTATCGGTATTTTCATATCATTTGCTGTTAAAACTCCTACTATCTTTTTAAACAATTGATTATTAAAGGCTCACGTTGAATCACCTTTAGGAGGAAGTATAGTATTAGCAGGTATTGTTTTAAAATTAAGTTTATATGGTATATTTAGAATAATCTTACCTATATTACCTAAAGCTTCTTTAGATTATACATTTATTGTTTTTGTTATAGGTGTAATTACAATTATATACGCTAGTTTTAGTACATTAAGAACTACAGACATTAAAGAATTAATAGCTTATAGTTCTGTATCTCACGCAGCTGTATACTTAATAGGAGTATTTAGTAATACAATCCAGGGTATAGAAGGAGGTATAATACTAGGTTTGGCCCACGGATTTGTTTCTAGTGGTTTATTTATATGCGCAGGAGGTATATTATACGATAGATCAGGTACTAGATTAATACATTACTACAAAGGTGTAACTCAAATGATGCCTTTATTCTCTTTATTATTCTTTATTCTTTGTTTAGGTAATTGTGGAGCTCCTTTAACATTAAATTTTGTAGGAGAATTTATGTCTCTTTATGGAGTGTTTGAAAGATTACCTTTATTAGGTGTATTTGCTAGTTCTTCTATAGTATTTTCTGCTGCCTATACTATATATATGTTTAATAGAATATCTTTCGGAGGATCTTTCACTAAGTTCTTTGATGAAAATATAAGTGACGTAACTAAAAGAGAATTCTTTTTATTATTTGTATTAGTTGCCTTTACAGTAATATTAGGTATATATCCATCTATAATTTTAGACGGATTACATTACTCAGCTTCAAATTTAATTTATAGACTTATATAATAATCAATATAATTAACGGCTGATATAAATCGAAGATTTATAAAGCTGCCCTGCGCACCCCTCCTTCCCGGATCCCCCCTGCGGGGGGGGTGATAAAGAGGGATCCTGGTCTTAAAAAAATCTTCGATTTTTTTTTCCCCTCTCTATCTCGAAGAGATAAGAGGGGATAATAGGGGATCAGCAGGGCTATAAATAGTTATTTTATTTTTACTTTAATTTAACAATATTTACATATATATAATATAATATATATCTAAATTACCGTATCCTTATTTACCGATATCTCCTTTAACACTTCGTTATAAGGGGATATAAAAATTTAATATTCAAATTCTTATTTCGTTTCGTTTTGTAATAGACGTAAATGTTTATGTGGACGTTCTATTTTTAAGAGTTTCTAATCCCCTTTATCCCTTTATCACGTAGTGATAAAGGGATAAAGGGGATAATTGAATTAAAAAAAAGATTTTTTTTTATAAGCTCTCTTCATTATCCTCCGGATTCCGGAGGGAAGGACTGAAACTTTATATCCTTCCTTTTTCCCCACTTATCTCTTCGAGATAAGTGGGGAGAGGAGGCACTATAAAGAAGGCCGAGAACTAAGTTTTTATATTTATAGTCTACGTTTTGGTCCCTTTATCATTGATCCCTTGGATCCCCTGATATCATGTAGTGATATCAGGGGGGAAAAGGGTAAGCGTGATATCAGGGGAAGTAATATAACATTAATAAAAAAAATCATATTAAAATAATGCCTCAATTAACTCCTTTCTATTTTGTAAATGAAGTAACTTTTGCTTTTGCTATAATTTTAATAACAATATACATGTTATCTAAATACATATTACCTAGATTCGTTCGTTTATTTTTAGCACGTACTTTTATTTCTAAACTTTTTAACTAAATAATCCTTTATCCCCGATATCGCCAATATCACTTTTTTCTTCCCCCTTTATCACTACGTGATAAAGGGGGGGAGGGATCCCGTAGGCATCCTAAAGGGATAAAAGAGGGGAAGAAAGTAGATAAATGAAAATACTGATGTTTGTCAAGATATATTTTTCAATATAAAAATCTTTTACTATTGAATACAATTATAATAATTTAAAATGGAAAAATTTAATTTAAATAGAGAAATAATTAGTCCTTTAAGTCAGTTTGAAATTAGAGATTTATTAAGTTTAGACGCACCTATATTAGGAAACTTACATATCTCAATAACTAACATAGGATTATTCTTAATGTTAGGAGGTTTATTTATATTAGCTCTTAATCTTTTAAGTACAAATTACAACAGATTAGTAGGAAATAACTGATCTATAAGCCAAGAATCTTTATACGCAACTATACATAGTATAGTAACAAATCAAATAAACCCTAAAAACGGGCAAATGTACTTCCCATTTATATACGCTTTATTTATATTTATTTTAATAAATAATTTAATAGGAATGGTAAAAAGGTGCCTTTGAAATTTCTCTTTATTCATTTTAAATTATCATGCTTATTCTACACAAATAAAAAATAGCTCATATTCTACACATTCTCATTCAAATTTTCATAGTAAAACTTCTAAAAATAAACCAAGATATAGTTTTAATAATAAAAACACTTTTTACCTGAACCCTGGTTATATAACAGGGTTCGTAGATGGGGAAGGTTGTTTTTCTCTTTCTATTTTCAAAGATATTAGAAGATTAACAGGTTGACAAGTTAAACCTATTTTTAGTATAGCTTTACATAATAAAGATATAACAATACTAGAAGCTATACAAAGAACTTTTAAGGTAGGTAAAATTTATAAACACGGTGTTAATTCTATGCAGTACCGTGTAAGTTCTTTAAAAGATTTACAAGTTATTTTAGAACATTTTGATCAATATCCTTTAATAACTAAAAAACAAGAAGACTATTTATTATTTAAACAAGCTATAAACTTAATAATAAATAAAGAACATTTATCTTTCACGGGTTTACTAAAATTAGTTAGTATTAAAGCTACATTAAATTGAGGTCTATCGGAAAAATTTAAAGAATCTTTTCCTACTGTAAAACCAATAGATAGGCCTAATAGTAAATTTACCAATACCTTCTTAATATCTGGTCCCTTTCTAGCGAGAGAGGGTGATAAAGACCTAACCTTTAATTGAATAAGGGGATTTACAGAAGCTGAAGGTAGTTTTCAAGTTATAATTCAAAATATTCAAGAGAGAACTCATATAAGTTTAAGGTTTTCAATAACTCAACATATTAAAGATGAAATACTATTAACTAGTATTGTTGCTTATTTAGGTTGTGGAAGATACTATAGATCATCTACACGTAATGAAGGACAATATTTAGTAACAGTTTTTTCAGATATAGATGAAAAAATAATATCCATTTTTAAAGAATATCCTTTAATAGGAATTAAAAACCAAGATTTTTTAGATTTTTCAGAGATAGCAAATTTAATAAAATCTAGAGATCATTTAACTAAAGAAGGAATAGAAAAAATAGATTTGATTAAAAATAATATGAATAGTAGAAGAATATGTGTGGAAAAAACATAATAATTTAGATAATTGTAATATCATAAATGAATAAAGAAAAATTTCAATAAATTTCACTATATGCTGGAAACTTCTAAAACCTTAAGTACTTGGGTGGAGCCCAAGTAAAAATCTTAAAGGATGAAACAATGAACAATCAGCAGGAAACCAAAATAATATTTATTATGAGTAGGATCCCCAGAGACTACACGTGAAAAATTACCTAATTTTATTTTTCAGTGATAAATTAGTAATTAAGATATAGTCCGATTTGATAAATCTATACGGTTTATCAAATAGTCCTTACAGTTTTGCTTCAACAAGCCATTTTGTATTAACTTTCTCTTTAAGTTTTACTATAGTTTTAGGTGCAACAATATTAGGATTCCAAAAACATGGTTTAGTATTCTTTTCTCTTTTAGTACCTGCAGGTTGTCCTTTAGCACTATTACCTTTATTAGTGTTAATAGAATTCATCAGTTACTTAGCTAGAAATATTTCTTTAGGTTTAAGATTAGCAGCTAACATAAATAGATGAGGTTAGGTGACTTATTCTTATTGTGTTCAAGAGCCAAATTCCGGGGAAGCCCTAAAGCTCTAATAACTAAAGATAATACGGAAACTTTTTATCTGGCCTGATTAATGACTCAGGGTATAGTAATATCATTAGAGATTCTAGTAATAGGAATGGGTGATCGCGGATCTAAATCAGTAATATGTGTCTACTTATTACGAGGAATCTAAACTAGCATAATTGCTTCGATAGGTAGATATACAAAACAATTACTGTAAAAGAGCAACGAGTAGACGGTTCTTTAGTTACTTATGATTAGGCTATTTTTATCGTTTGATAACTTATTTAGCGAGAGGAATAGAATACATATTAATAACTATAAGGTATACTCTAGTCGCCGGGAAATCCGGTTCTTGGAAGAATTTAAGTAATTCAAGATTAAAGATACCACAATAGCCTATCCTTAATTATATTTCTCTTACTTTGTTTTTTTACGGTTACGTTCTATTTATACGTAGCGGTATCACAACATAAATAGAGAAATGGGTAAATACATAATATTATGTATAAAGATTAATATCTTTTTTTACAATTTATTTTTTTTTAGGAGCTTACAGCTGCTTAGAAATAATAAAGAAAAGTAAAATTTAAACGCAAACATGTGCGACCCGTCTTTAAAGAAAGGATTTATTTATTGGGCTTATGCCAATATAAATACCTTTAAAGAAAGGATAAAGTTGTGAACGACTTATATTATCTAGTGTAAAATTTTTAAATACTAATTCAGTTTTACCCAATAGTATTAATATAAACAAAGTTGGAGAGATTATCTCACCACGTAGTTTATTATATCAACCAAGGGTAACTATAAATTTATACAAATTTGGTTACAATAAATTGGGCGTTAGAGCGTTTTCAGCTTCATGTGCAGCATGTAAAGATATTTCCTATACAAGTTCTTCAGATTTAGTTGTTTTTCTGGATGCAGACAAAGATAAACTTGACATTCTTAACCATATTAAAGGTAAATCAGGTATTTATATGTGAACTAATAAATTGAATAGTAAAAAGTACGTAGGTAGTTCTCCCCTATAAATATGTCTATCCGAAAAATAATTATCTGTAGAACAAGCTGAATAAATATCTGTAGAACAAGCTGAATAAACACGAAAATAATATAAGTTCATGAGCAACAATGTATAGTATATTGTGATTACGAAATCACAAACCTATTTCATCTCCTTTCTCAAATTTAAAGAATAATAATAGTTATAATTATAAACATAAGAGCGGTTTTTCTACCGTAATTAGCCGCAGAAAATACTCACAAAGCTGCAGCTGCGCCACAAACAACTCAAAATTTTGCCTTATTCCTGTTGTAATATATACTGATTCTTTTTTAAATAAATCAATGATACTAAAGGATACTAAAAATCTGGCAGGAATATATCGTTGAGTTAATAAAGTAAATGGGAATACCTATATAGGTAGCAGTATTAATTTAGGCCGTAGATTTAGGGTATACTTTGATTTTTCTTATCTTTCCGTTAGAATAAATAAAAGTAAAAGTCGAATATACAGTGCAATTTTAAAGTACGGTTACTCACGGCTTCGCCGAGAGATTTTAGAATACTGTACAAAAGAAAATGCTATAAGTAGAGAACAATATTATATTGATTTATTAAAACCTGAATATAATCTTAACTCTACGGCTGGTTCAAGACTTGGAAGTATTCATTCGCAGGAAACTAGAGAAAAATTGAGTATATCTGCTCAAGGGCATAAACACACTGAAGAAACAAAAAAATTAATTAGTTTGGCTACTAAAGGTGTTAATAACCCTAATTTTGGTAAAAAACACACTGAAGAAACTAAAGCCTTAATTAGTTTAGCCAGGTTAGGGAAATCTATTATTTCAGAATCCACCAAGGCAAAAATGAGTGAAGAACGTGGTACAGCCTTAAAAGTTATAGACTTAAATACAAATGAAACTTCAGTATATACTTCTATAACTAAAGCAGCTAAAGCTATGGGTGTTACACATCCACCACTTTCGAGAAGGGTTAAAAATACACAAGGTTATTTTATAGTAAAAAAACGTTATCATGTAGAAAAGGTAAACAACTCTAATGAAACGTAGACTATTAGAGTATTATAATGTAAATAGATTACTAAATGAAAATAGTATGCCTATTAATGTTGCATTATTAAAATACGGCTACCATAACTTTAGTCTTACTATTCTAGATATTTGTGACATAGATAATCTTATGTCTAGAGAAAAACATTTTTTTGAAGTATACTCTCCAGAGTATAATATATTAAAAACACCTGGAAGCCCTTCTCGAGGGTCTGGATGAAAACATTCAGAAGCTACTGTAGAGAATATGCGCGCTGCTGCTCTTAAAAGATCTCCAGAAACTTTAGCTAAAATGTCAGCATCTCATCCTATGAAAATTAAAGTTGAGGTAACTGACATAGAAACAAATACTTCTACTACATACCACGCTATAAAAGCAGCTGCCCGTGCATTAGGTATTGATAAAAGATATATCGAACATTATATTTACTTAAATCAAGATAAACCTGTTTTAGGTAAATATACTTTTAAATTACTTGATACAGAAGGCCAGGTTGAAAAACCTAATATAGGAAAGATGCAACCTGAAAGCAGTGTAGTTTTATCTAGAGAGGGCTCAACACAAACTACGTTTAGTGCAGCCATAAAAGTTCAAAAAACATCTAAAAAGGTGGAGGTTACTAGTGTAGAAACTAAAGAAGTTACAATATATCCTTCTATAGGTGCTGCAGCTAGAGCATTAGGCTATCGTCAAGCTAGTATATCTTTATACTTGAAAGAAAATAGAACTAATCCCTTTAAAGGTGTGTATTTGTTTAAATTAGTTTAAGTTTTCGGAGATTTATTAACAAAAGGATGAATTTGTGGACGTTTATCTGGTCACATGCTATTAAACATTTTAGCAGGTTTTACTTACAATATAATGACAAGTGGTATAATCTTCTTTTTTTTGGGTTTAGTGCCTTTGTCATTTATAATAGCTTTCTCGGGTTTGGAATTGGGTATAGCTTTTATACAAGCGCAAGTGTTTGTGGTTTTGTCATCGGGTTACATAAAGGATGGTTTGGATTTACATTAGAAGAAATTTTTGTAGAATATAACCTTCTTAATATTATACCTAATATTGACAATTCTGTATACAATGTTGCTTTTGCAGGAAATAATAGCGGTGATCCTTTTGATTCTGACGAAGAAAATTCTGACGGCAAAAAAAGCAATGTAAGTTCTCCATTGGGTCAATATACTGAATCAGAAAATAATGATCCCGAGAGCAGTTCTGAAAGTTCAGATGGTGAAAGCCTTTCTGGAACTGCGGAAGAGTTAGCTCCAAGATTTAAGTATAAACAAGAAGAATTAGCAAAAATTATAGCAAAAAAAACTCGAAAAGAGGCAAAAGAATTCGAAAAACGTGCCGATAATATTAGAGCAACTGAACAATCTCCTGACCGTAATATTCAGGAAGACCAATTTGATACTTTACGGAGAGTGAATGCTTTAACTGTAAAAGAACGTGAAATTAATAAAATTAACGAACCTGAAGCTACGGATTATGATAGCTGAAGTACTGGTATAGGAGTTAGTACAGCAGCTGCTAATGTTACTGGCTCTGGTGCAGATAACACAGGCAATGAAGAGAATTCTTCTAATGATGGTAATCAAAACCAAGATTCTTCTAGCTCTAGTAAACATAAACGTTCAGATTCAACTCAAAATTTAGAGAAACCAGAAGAATCTAAAAGATTTAAACAAGATTCAAGTGATGTAACTAATGATACAGAACCCTTTGATTTTGGAGGAGGTGATGACTAGTTGTTAACTTGTTTATTTATATTACATTCTTAATTAAATATAACGTTCATTTATTTTTTGTTTAGAATATAATATAATAGTGTTTTATTCGTTTTGGGTTTATTTTGGATATTCGCTGAAGTGTTATATTCTTTTTTCACACCTGTTGTATTACTTTACTTTAGGTATAAATAATAGAATAATACTGAGTTCATCAGCTAGTAATTTTTATGATACCAGCTGTGTCTAGTTTTTAGTAATTTTTATTTATAAATATTTTGGCTGCGGATCCCCGTGTACCCCGGATATCTCTTCGAGATAAGAGGGGTAATAGGGGAATAAAAAAATATTTATAAATATTATGATTGTAGATGGTCTACACTTTGATTGCAGATCTTAAGTATGAGGTTCGATTCCTCCATAATCTTCTTAATATTTATATAATTATCTAGCTTCTTTTTAACAATATTCTAAATAATTTTAAGAATATTTACTTAAATAAATTATAATAAATATATTTATAATTTATTAAGTACTTAATATACATACATATGTATATATAAAGAATGTTTTTTTTTTGTATGTCACCCAAGATCAGGAAAATAGACGTAAACATAATAATAATGTAACTATAAAAAATATTAGCAGATTTCACAGTTCTTTTTCTCTAATGGGTCCTATTAATGATAATAGACCTTATGCAATTATAGGTAGAGGTTGTTACATTATTACAAAGGATGGTCGTACTATTTTTGATGCATCATCTGGTGCTATGGTATCTTCCATAGGCCATGGTAATAAGAAAATAATTAATGCTATAACTAGACAGAATAAAACAGGTATAACTTACCTGTCTTCGATATGAAATAACGAAGAGGTCGAAAATTTATGTGAAGTTCTTATAAGAGGAACAAAAGATAAAATGTTCAGAGTATATTTACTTAATTCTGGCTCTGAGTCAATAGAAGCTGCAATTAAGTTGGCCTATACTTATCATAGTGAAAATAAGGAAAATAAACGTATTAATATTGTGGTTAGAGTAGGTTCTTATCATGGAGCTACTTTAAATGCTTTGGCTTTATCAGGGTATTTTTCAAGAAAAATTTATTACAAGTCAATATTAAAATTAGATAATATTCACTACGTTTCCGCATGTTATCCATACCGTGAACTACTATTAGGTGAATCAGATGCTGCTTTCGTAGCAAGAAAGAAAGCAGAATTAGAAGCCAAATTTTTAGAAGTAGGGCCAGATACAATTATGGCATTTATTCTTGAACCTGTGGTGGGTGCAGCCTTAGGAGGTGTGCCTTCTGTGCCAGGCTATTTAAAGGCTATGCAAGAAATTTGTGCTAAGTATGGTGTACTTTTAATTTTTGATGAAGTACTGTGCGGTATGGGTCGAACTGGAACTTTGCATGCTTGACAAAGAGAAAATGTTATTCCAGACATTCAAACTAATGGGAAGGGACTTGGAGGCGGATATGTTCCTATTTCCGCGGTCTTAGCCTCTGAAAAGGTTGTTAATGTTATATATAAAGGTAACGGAGAGTTTGTCCACGGACAAACATATGAAGGTATGCCATCCACTGTTGTAGGTGCTCTAGAAGTACAAAGAGTTATCCAAGATCAAAATTTACTAGATAATGTAGCTAAACAAGGGCTATATTTGGAAAAACGTTTAAAAGCTGTTTTATCTGATCACCCTAATGTAGGAGAAATTAGAGGGCGTGGTCTTTTATGAGGCATAGAATTTGTAGAAGATAAAAAAAGCAAAAAACCCTTTAATCCTAACCTAGAAATAGCTAGAAGAATAGTGGATTTAGCTTTCTCACCTGAATTTAACTTAGCTGTTTACTATGGGGGGTCTGCTGGTTATCTTTTTCATATAGATCGTATTATTATTGCTCCTCCATTTATCATCAAAAAGAAGGAGGTGGATTATATTGTGGAGGTACTATCTAAAGTAATTAGTATAGTTTTTACTGAAGTTAGCACTAAAAGAATATAATGTAATAGTATAGAAAACATGTATATCTTGACCTTAGGTTAAGATAAGTAGTTTGTAACTATATTATTAATAATTTTACTTATTGCCCTCATATTCTTTTATCACTCTCCCCCCATATCTGGGGATTAGTGATAAAGGCAAAAAATTTAAATTACAGAGTAAGATAAATTACTAATCTAAAGGCATATTAAAGATTTTTAGGGTATTTAATTTACCCTGTTTTATTTATTCTTATAGTTTTAGGATTTTTATTTTAATGTATTTATGTAAAACCCTTCTTCTTCTTTTAAGAAGAAGGATCCTTCTTGGTCTCTCCTCCCCCCTATAATCTCTTCGAGTTAAAGGGAGGAATATAGAAGAAAACCGGAGAAGATCTTAGATAAAGCCGGTGGTTTACATAAAAATCTTTTTTTTGTGTCCGCCTTAATTTTTATTTTTTTTGAGGCTAGTAGACATAATTTTAATAATATTTGTGAATGTCGTTCACGATCAGGAAGATAGGCACATGCAAAAGAATATAACTTTAAGATCATCTATAAGTATGTGATACGAAAGATGATTCTTATCTACAAATGCTAAAGATATAGGAACATTATATTTAATGTTTGCGTTATTTTCAGGGTTATTAGGTACAGCATTTTCTGTGCTTATTAGAATGGAACTAAGTGGTCCAGGTGTTCAATATATTGCAGATAATCAATTATATAATAGTATCATAACAGCTCATGCTATATTAATGATATTCTTTATGGTGGATTTTGGTAATAAGAAATTACCATTCTTGGTATGAGGGCCAGGTTGAACTCCCTACATTATCAGGAATACAAAGTCATAGTGGACCTAGTGTAGATTTAGCTATATTTGCTTTACACTTGTCAGGGGTTAGTAGTTTATTAGGGGCTATTAATTTCATAACTACTATAGTTAATATGAGAACTCCTGGTATAAGATTAGCTTTATTTGGATGAGCTGTAGTTATTACAGCAGTGTTATTATTATTATCTTACCAGTGTTAGCCGACAAACTAAAAATACAAACAAAAAAGATTTAATCTAGTTGGTTTACATTTGTATATGATTCCCATCTTATTCATAAATAGGGTGAAGAATTATGGGGTTCGATTCCTCTATAATCTTATATCACTTGTCTAGCCTCTTCCCCCCCTGCTATCAGGGGGGAGGGAAGAGGGATAAAGCGATAAAGGCACAAAAAAAATAGTACATCCGCCAGATTTTGGAGATAAAAATAAACTAAATTTAAAAGAATTTAAGGAAAGTTATAGTAAACAATATGTGTGTATATATAATTACTTCAAGTAAAAGGTTTAGGTTTTAAATAGAAAATAGAATAAATTAATTAAATGATAATATTATCATCTAATATTTAATTTAAAAGCGAGCATTGCAAAGCCTACATAAAACTATAATTTAGAGAGATATATTTAGCAAGAAATAGCTTGATTTTATCCCAAAAAAAAAATATTCTTCTATTTTTTTTTCTTGATTGAGACCTAGAGTCTAGTGTAAAGATCAAGAGAACAAAAAATTTATAGTGATGGATGTAACCATCCACACTATAAATGTGTGTATATATGGGTGAGTTTGGTGATGGCTCTGATTGAACGCTGTCGAAATGCTTGACACATGCTAATCGAACGTTTAATTTAATAAGGCGTAAGCTTCTATTTTATTAAAAGTGGTGTACAGGTGAGTATAGACCCCGAGCCGGCCTTAAAGAGGGGGAAAAATCCCCCATAATCAAAAAAAGGGTAATTATGCCGCTTTAAGAGGACATAGGGTGGTCGCCGAGATAGGTTGTTGTTAAGGTTACTTCTTAACAAGCCTAAATTCTCGTAGTCGAAGCTGAAAAGTTGATCGACCACATTGGGGACGAAAAAATCCCAAGGCAAGCGAGTACAGCAGTGAGGAATATTGGTCAATAGCCAAACGGCTGAACTGGCAACTTCGGAGAACGGAGAAGATTTACTGATATAAAAGTATGTTCTTACTCTAAATCGGTTTGTCGAATAAAGTTCTAACTGCATATTGATTATGACGATATGCATATTTATGCCTTGACTAATTACGTGCCAGCAGTCGCGGTAATACGTAAGAGGCTAGTGTTATTCATCTTGTGCGACCGCGAAGTCGTACTTTACAATCCGGTGAGATTCCGGTAGATTTTTCCTATAATCTAACTCTACCAACACATGCAAGTGAGTAATCTAATGTGTGAAGCTGTTGGAACAATGTACACAAATGCCTCCTGATAAATCAGGACGCGTGGCTAGAGTAAAATTACTATTATATATGGTTAGCGAAAGTGAACTATTCGATGATGCTTCGTAATAACACAACACGAAAGAGTTTGAAATAAATCTAAGGATGTGGTTTATTTATGGGAACTAATAACTCTCGGAGTATAGAATGGAGCCTAAGTATAATAGTTACGGTGTAAAGTACGGAACCGGGTAAGCCCTGTATTTCCCACTAACAAGTGGAAGCGATATATATAAGATAAAAGTCTGGAAAATGTCGTACAGAGTGCAGGGAATAGGATACGTCAAGAAGCGAATGCAGTATTGTAATGATACTGATAGGTTCAATAGCTAATAATGAGTATATCATCATAAGGTCTAGTTTGGACAAATTGGAGTCAGTATAGAGACCACTATACAACAGCGGTCAGATCGTTTAAGAACCAGTGAATACATCTTAAGTACAGACAAATAATTAAAATTCCTTGAACGGTAACTATGAACGAAATTGAAAGCGGATATATCCGAACGAGGAGTACAAGTCTTTGAGTCGTGTTGGAGTCCGGAAGGAAGGCTAGTACCCTACCCCTTTTTGTATAAATTGGAAAGTCTTGTAGGATATCTGAATAGCTAATAATTAAACTAATAAAAGACTAATAAAATAATGGTAAACAATATTACAACACGAAATATAACAGATAAATTGGACAATATAATCCAAATTGAATCTAAGTTACCAGAAAACCAAACTAATGATGATATAGCGGATGTAAATCCAAAAGCTCAATTATGACACAAAATAGATTGAAAGAGAGCTAACGACGAAGTATCTAAAATACAAGAAGCAATTGTAAAGATTGTGGAAGGAAGCAGTGAAGTAGCTTGAAGTAAAGTTTTTAAATTACAAAGAAAACTAATGATTAGTTTTTCTGGTAGAGCTCTTGCAGTAAGGAAAGTAATCAGTAATAAAGGAGGAAAAACCCCCGGTATCGATGGTATCATATTGGGATCTCCCGCTGAATATTATGAAGCTATTGAAAGATTAAAAGTAATACTAGAAAAACCCAAAAGTTATCAAGCCGGAGCAGTGAAAAGAGTCTACATTCCTAAACCTGGTAAGAAAGAAATGAGACCGTTAGGAATTCCGAATATAATAGATAGAATAGTACAGGCGGTTTACCACCTAGCTATCGACCCTATTGTAGAACAACAATCTGATATCAATTCATTTGGATTCAGAAAGGAAAGATCAACTCACGATGCCATAAACTACTTTAGAAACTATATGGACAAACACTGATCACCTGAGTGAGTTTTAGAAGCGGATATATCTAAATGTTTCGATGGGATAAGTCATGAATTTTTAATGAAGCATACACCAATATGTGATAAACACGTATTAAATGAGTGATTAAAATCTGGACAAGTCCATGACGGGACATTTAGTAACACCGATGAAGGAACCCCACAAGGTGGAATTATTTCCCCACTATTGTGTAATATAGCCCTAAATGGACTAGAAAACGCGATAAAAGAAAATCCTGCTATAAAATTAGAGAAAACTCCCAAAATAAAGGTCGTTAGATATGCTGACGATATTGTAATCACTGGAAACAATCCAATGATACTCGATAAGTGTAAACTAATCTTGGAGGAATTTCTAATGGAAAGAGGTTTAGAATTAAACCAAAATAAAACTAGAATTACTCAGATAAAAGATGGAATAGACCTGTTGGGGTTCAATATCAGAAGACTTCCCTGAAACTATAAGTTCAATGCAGAAAGTAAACAGACAAATGTGCTAACGATTAGACCGTCAGAAAAAGGAATTAAACTTTTAAAGACCAAAATCCGGAAGATAATTTATGCAAGCAAAAGGTTTGAGAATGTGATAAACGAACTTAACCCAATCCTTAGAGGATGAGCTGAACATAAAAGAATCACCCCACATTCCAGAAAAACTTTCTTTGTTATTGACAATTATGTATGAGAATTATTAAGAGCTAGGTTTATTAGATCCAGAGCTGGTAATAATGTAGTAAGGAAAAACTTTGCTAAAATAGCTGCAAGAAAAGGAAGATGAGGAATCAAGAACAAATTGATCTTAAGCCTAGGTAGAATAACTATCAAAAGAGTAAGATTGAAAAGATTGGAACTAAATCCCTATCTTTCCATAAACAAGGAATATTTCCTAAAATATAAAGAAAGAAAAATTCTATCAGCTGTCAAAGAAAAGTTATTCAAGAAATACGACCACCTGTGTAGTATATGTGGACAATCACTTCACAACAATGAAGAAATTGAGATACACCACATTAAACCCAGAAGCGAAGGAGGAAGCAATAGACTTAGTAATTTAATGCCATTACATAATATGTGCCATAAAAAAGTGACTCATGAAAAAGTCTAGATGAACTAATTCGAAAGAATGCAGAATTGACAATATGGTGAGACCGACGACATTGGCAAGTAATTTCCTAAACATCCTATTATTCAGCAGGGAGGCGAACACCACCTGTAGTATTAGGTAACTAACGAATAATAAGAGTATATACACAGAATGAAGAATTCAATACAAATTAAAGATAAGCGCATTGTTTAGTTATACAGAAATGAATCAGAAATTCAGGTTTGAATGGATGAATTCACCACTCTGAAGTTGACAAAGGACAGGTCAGATGTACACCCACATCGTAGCCAATCTATCTGAACAATGAAGATATAGATAGTATAACTTGATAATATGTTTATACTGGTATGTAGTGTATATGAACATCACCTTGGGAAACGAAAGTTCGTTTGCGAAAACTTAGGATCTAATAAAGAATAACACCAAACAAAGGAGATGTGAGGTGGTACTCCTTAGGACAATCTTAAGATGAATAGCTAAGTATAATTCCTAAAAGAATTATAAAAGGTATCTTGCTTAAGCGGAATGCGGTGAAAGTCGCACGTTCCGTTTTGAGGGGGGAAAATCCGAGAGGATCTACCTATCCCGACAAATAGGTTTAAAGGGTACGTAGACGGTAGTAAATGTCCTAACTGGATACATCTCTACTAGAGTTTTATGTGAGGAGAGTCGTACTTATGGTGTAGAGATGAAATTTGTTGATACTATAGGGACTGGTAAAGGCGAAGGCAACCTCTTATGTAAAAACTGACGTTCAGGGACGAAGGCACAGAGAACGAACAGGATTAGGTACCCCAGTAGTCTTTGCAGAGAATGATGAATGCCATAAATTAGGTAATATTACTTGGTTTATAAATGAAAGTGTAAGCATTTCACCTCAAGAGTAGTGTGGCAACGCAGGAACTGAAATCACTAGACCGTTTCTGACCCCAGCAGTGAAGTATGTTATTTAATTCGGTGATCCACGAAAAACCTTACCACAATTTGAATGTTATTAATGTTAGTAGTTTAATCTTCTAATTTTAATAATACAAGTGTTGCACGGCTGTTTTCAGTTAATGTTATGAAACTGCGGTTCCGACCGTGAAATTAACGAATACCCCGGCTTTATTTACAATAATTTAATAGAGCATTTTCTGCCCCTCTACAATGGTAAGAACAAAAGGGAATAAGACAAGTCATCATGGCCTGAATATTGTGGGCTATAGACGTGCCACATATTCCTACACAAAGAGAAGCAAAAATGCGAGTTTAAGCTAATCTCAAAAAATAGGATAGAATTCGGAAATGGATTGCAGTCTGAAATTCGGCTGTATGAATAAGAAATTGCTAGTAATCGTGAATCACCATGTCACGGTGAATATAACTTCGGATTGGTACTAACCACTCGTCACATGCTGAAAGGAGTTAGCGCAATAAGTTTGCTCTCTTATTATAATTAAGTAAACGATATGGTTTAGATGTTATAGTAGGATTCTTCGTATGCGCGATTCTGATTAGTGTTAAGTCGAAATACGGTTCGTGTAGTGGAAGTTGCACGGGAATCATAAAATTAAACAAAAATTTAAAAGCCTTGTGCAAAGGTGCTTATGCATATAGAATACTATAGGTATCTGGTTCAAGTCCAGAACAGGTTTATGACAAATTTTTATACAATTATTAAAGGCGAATTTGGCACTTTTTGGTCCCCTGATATCACTATGTGATAAAGGGGAAGCGCAAGAAATAAAGGTGTTACTCATGCTTATTCTAAGAATCCTTGTTCATTTATGCTTCGTTACATGTCTCCTTATATAGTTCGGTTTTATAGTAGTAAAAATACAATACCTTTTAAAGTTTATTTGGATTTAGCGGATGTAAAAACAATATATAAAGAAAACAATAGGAAGTCTGGTATTTACCGTTGAGTTAATTTGATTAACGGATCAACCTATATTGGAAGTGCTGCAGATTTAACTAGAAGATTAAGAGATTATTTTTCTCCGGCTCCTGCTTCTAAATTTTTTTTATTATTAAAAAATGCATTTTTTAATAACTAAAAAAAATAAAGCCCAGCTCTCACTGAGAGCGCAGGGCTAATAAAAAAAAATATCTTTTTTTTTATAAGGCCCAGTACGCCGTAAGCTTGGTTTTTTCATATCCTCCGGATATGAAAAAACCTAGAAGGGCTAAGTGATTAATGAAAGAATCTCTTAAAAATAATAGTATTATATATAGAGCTTTATTAAAGAACGGTTATAGTAATTTTCGTTTAGAGATTTTAGAATACCATCCCCTCCTAATCCGGAGGATAATGGAAAGAAAAAGATATAGTTATTGAAAGAGAAAATTATTATTTCGATGTACTAAAACCTACTTATAATATTTGTCTTGTAGCAGGCTCTAGTTTAGGTCGTGTAACTAAGGACTCTAGCCGTTTTAAACTTAAATATGCATGAATGGTTAGATTATATAAAGAAAATTCTAATTCTTCCGCTAATCAAATAGTTTTCAGTGAGTTTGTTTTAAACTGATTAGAAAAAAAAGTAAAAAAATTAGAATTAACTACAAATAAACTTCAACGTATGTTTGATAATATTACTGAAAATAGAACTCCATTCGTTATATCACATACTACCCGTATGAAAATGAGCTCATTTTCTCCTAAATTTGTTACTAATATAGTAACAGATTTAAATAATGGAGTTACAACTTCTTACCCTTCAGCCAGAAATGCGGCTTTAGCGTTAAATTGTAGTAATTCCACTATTATGAATAAATTAAAAGCCTTGGCGGCGACTTCAAGGAGTCGCCAAGGCAACCCGGCCCGCCAGGTAGGAAAAAACAGTAAAATTTATTGCCCTCCTTTATTCTTCCCGCCTTAGGGCGGGAAGAATATAACGAAATGGTAGATATTTAATAAATGGTAAGTAATATCTCAGTAGTGGAAGTTGCACGGGAATCATAAAATTAAACAAAAATAAAAAGGAAAGTTCCTTTATTGGTAAGAAGGGCTGAGCTGTAAACTCAGTAGCTATAGGCTTTTAAGAGTTCGAATCTCTTGTTTCCTAAACTTTACATGATCTATCCTATCCCGGATCCCCCCCTCCCCCCTTTATCACTAGGCTTCGCCTTGCGATAAAGGGGGAAGAGGGAACGAATTTTTTATAATTTATTGCTGGTATCCCTGATATCACGCTACCCTTAGGTGATAATAGGCTAAAATACCTTAAATTTTCCCTCTTCCTTTTCGGGATCGGGCTATGGCTCCGCTAAAAAAGAGTGAATCGTGCCCTGATATCACGTGGGGATAAAGGGCAATAAAATATAAGTCTCTATAGCTCAATGGTAGAGCTTGATACTGTTAATATCATGATAGATGTTCGATTCATCTTAGGGGCTAATACATTATTTTTTTTTTATATTTATATTAAGTAGAATATAAATATTAATATATGTTAAAAATAAACACAGGTTGTTGCGTATGATTGGACGGAGCCCTCTTCCCTTCTGATATCACTGTTACCTTCATTCCCTGATATCCCTTATACCACTACGTGCTTAAAGGATAAAGGGTAAGAAGGCACTACGTGCCTGAGACTTGGGCTTCGCCCCAGTCTTAAAGTAAAAAAATAAAATAAAGTGTAGCTCGTGAAGCAATGGTAGTTTATTGCCCTGATAACCCTTATATCCCTTTATCACCAGGTGATAAAGGGATATAAGGCACGAAATAATCCTACATCTAAAATTTTATATTGCCTCTGGCACGAGGAGGGATATTAGCATAATGGTAATGCATATGACTTTTAATCATCATTATATAAGTTCAAATCTTGTATATCCTATATAAACGAGCGGCCATAGGTTAATGGTAGACTTATCGACTTCCAATCGAAAGGTGTCGATTCGAATTCGACTGGCCGTAACAGTATTATTATATATTTAATATAAAGTTCTTTTATTTTATTCTGGTGCTTCTATTGGTCTCCTGATATCACGAACCCTACGGGATATCAGGGGGGAAGGTTAAGGCAAAAAGAAAATGATTATAGCTTAAGAACTAGTCCCTTATGATGCCTTCTGTATTTTCATCCCTCGTACCCCCCCTCTTATCTCTTCGAGATATCTGGGGGTGATGGAACGAAATAAAATAAAAAAGAAGAGATTATAGGACCAGTTCTCGATATCCCTGATATCACTACGTGATAAAGGGATAAAGGGGACCAGGACCCTTACGGGCCCAATTCCCCCCCTCCGATATCCCTCATATCCTTGATATCACTACATGATAAAGGGATAAAGGGATAAAGGGAACTAGTAACTTAATTGGTAAAGGGCTTCTCTGTCACAGAAGTAGATATCGGTTCGAATCCGTTCTAGTTCGAAAAATATATGAGATATGTATCTCATTAAGGAAAGGTTTCCATAGGTAAGGTAAGATATTTGCTAAATATTGTGTATAATTGCACCTGGGTGTTCGAATCACCTCTTTTCCGTAACTTAGATATACTTTTCCTAGCCCCTCCGGGGCTTGTCCCTTTCAGACAAGCCCCGGAGGGGACTAGTTTTTAGTGCCAAAGGCAAAAAACTTGGTTTGAAAATAAACTTGTTTATTTTCAACCTTAGGTGAAGCCCAAGTTTCCGCCTTCAGATCCCTAATTACCCCGATATCTCTTCGAGAAGAGATATCGGGGTAATAGGGGAAGAGGGCTTATAAAAAAAAAAGATTTTTTTTTATTAAGGCCGAAACTACTTACCTTGGATTACGTAAGATATCTTAGATATTGCCCTCATATCCTTACGCCTAAAGGCTACGAAAAGTGAGGAATAAAGAGTATAGTTTAATGGTAAAATAGGGAGCTTCAACCTCCAAATTCTCAGTTCAAGTCTGAGTACTCTTGTAATATTATTTATAAAATAAAACGGATTAGGGCCGGGTTGGTAAGGCGTCTCATTTGGGTTGAGAAGTAGTTATGTTCGAATCATAATAATCCGAAATAGTAAAATTTTATTTTTTACTACTCCTGCTCCTCCGCTGCTATCTTGTTTCTTATCCCTTTATCCCTCTTCCCCTCTTACCCCTCTTATCTCTTCGAGATAAGAGGGGTACAAAGGGATCCGGGATATCAGGGATACCGAAAATAAAACTAGTGCATTTCCAAGGATCAAGTGCGCTAAAAGTTTAATTTTTATTTTTTTTAATTATAAAATGGTCCGTTTATCACTTATTTCCATTGCCTTTAGCGCTTAGTGATATCAAGGGAAAGGGGAGCGTGATATTAGTACTAAAGTTTAGTACCGCAGGCACTAAATAAGCCCCTAGGCTTAATCGTAACAGAGGGGCTAAATTAATTTAAGAGAATTGATCGAGTGGTTTAAGATGGTAAGCTTGAGTCTTATTTGGTCAGAAATGATCACATCCGTTCGAATCGGATATTCTCTGTATTCTATTTATAAAATACTTATCTCTTATTTATCTGGAAGGGATATTTTTTTCTTTATCGGTTTATCACTGACCCCCCCTCATTCCCTGATATCATTATGTACGTGATAAGACTGCCTATAGAGTAATATATGCTTTTTTAAGAGTATAGTTTAATGGTAAAATAGGGAGCTTCAACCTCCAAATTCTCAGTTCAAGTCTGAGTAAATTAGTTTAATTTCCTTTACGAAGGTGAATTTTTAATATTTATCCAAAATGAATAATTTATTTCTTATATATGAGACTTATACAAATGGTTATAGAACAGATATTTTAGATATCATTTCTCTTTTTGCAATTTTATGTGGAATATTAGTTATTATTAGTAAAAATCCTATAGTATCAGTTTTATTCTTAATAGGTTTATTTGCAAGTATATCTTGTTATTTAATAATGTTAGGTTTAAGCTTTATAGGTTTATCTTATTTAATAGTATATATAGGGGCGGTTTCTATATTATTTTTATTTATTTTAATGTTAATTAATATTAGAATAAGTGAATTACAAAGTAATACTAGTAATAGTATACCTTTAGCTATTGCTATAGCAATATCTTTTAATTACCCTTTATTCCAACTATTACCTTATAATATTGCTATGTTAAATAACTATTATAACTTAAATAATATTTTATACAATATTTCAACTCCAGCTTTAAATCAAGATAATCAAGCCTACTTAAATACTTATAATAATGACATATTTTTTGTAACTAGTCAAATGTGAGATGGTAATTTAATAGAGAATAGTCATATAACTAGTATAGGTAATATTATGTACACAAACTATAATATGTGACTTATTATAGCTAGTTTTATATTATTATTAGCAATGGTAGGTGCTATAGTAATAACAATAAAACAAAAAAATTAAGGTAAAACCTTACTTTTCCCCCCCTCTCCCGTATTTTTAATCATCTAACGGTCTATTTTAGCCTTGCGCACCCCCTTGAGTTGCTATGTAACGAAGGTGCGCGCAGGGCACCTTTTATAAATCTTCGATTTATATCAGCCGTATATAAATATAAATAAGGGGGAGGGGACCAAAGAAATTAGCTCAATGGTAGAGCAACCGTTTTACACACGGAAGGTTGGGTGTTCGAATCACCTATTTCTTAAAAGAAGGCACTAGTCCCTTATAATGCCTTCTGTATTTTCATCCCTCGTACCCCCTCTTATCTCTTCGAGATATCTGGGGGTGATGGAACGAAAAAAAAATAAAAAAGAAGAGATTATAGGACTGGTGCCCGATATCCCTGATATCACTACGTGATAAAAGGATAAAGGGCAACAAAATTAGGCCCCTTTATTTCTACGGGGTATCAGGGCAAGGCTCGGAAAAAAAAGATTTTTTTTTATTAGGTGCCAGCTTAAAAAAAAAATATTATTACAATTATATATTTAGGTATGTTTTTAATTTATTAAGATATAGATAGGCAATGACTCAATTAGTTAGAAGTAATTTTCAAAATCATCCTTTTCATTTAGTATCACCTTCACCTTGACCATTTTACACTAGTATAAGTTTATTTAGCTTAGCTGCAAGTGGAGCATTATCTATGCATAGTTTTAGTAATGCATATAATGTGTTTTTCCTAGCCTTATTAATGGTAGTATCTTCAATGTCTTTCTGATTCAGGGATATTATATCTGAGGGTAAAATCAAAACTATCGAATTCTATTCTATATAAAGTGCTCTCGTAAAATTTAACTATATGCTGGAAACCCCTAAAGCCTTAAGTACTTAAATAAAAATATTTAAGTGAAAATCTTAATGGATGAAACAATGGACAATCAGCAGGAAACCGACAAGTATTAAGTACTTAAGTAGGATCCTCAGAGACTATACGTTAAAATTTTATGCGTTATATATTTAAACCCATAAATTAAGATCTAGTCCAGTTAATACAGAAATGTATTATTAATTGACTTTTTTAGGTAATCACACGAAAAAGACAATTGATAATATATTAAGACTTGTATGTAACTTCAAAGCTCCTTTATTTAATAATAACTTCACATACCTGAATAAAGGTTCAAGGTATGTACGAAGATATTCTTCAGTCTCACATAGTAATATGTTGGGTTATTATTTAGCAGGATTAATCGAAGGTGACGGTTCTATCATTCTTAGAAAAGGAGATAAAGAAAAAACCTCACCCAAGATTGTATTTACTTTTGGTATGAATGAATTAAAAATGTTTGAAAAATTACAAAAAATTTTGAATACCGGATCTATATATGTAGAGAAAAGTGGAGCAGGTAGATATAGTATTACTAACGCGGATGCAGTTATTAATTTAATTAATTTGGTGAATGGTAAATTTCGTACACCCAAAATAACTGCTTTACATAATGCTATAGATAATCTTAATATGTGGAGAAACACTAACTTATTAAAATTACCTTTAGATAATAGTAATTTAGATTCTAATGCATGATTAGCGGGATTTATAGATTCTGATGGACATTTCTCTATAAAGCTAACAGGTAATTATAACTCGAATGTTTCAAATGTTAGAGGTAGAGTACAATGTGTTTTCACTATAAATCAGAGTGAATTAAACAGAGTAACATTAGAGTCTAATGTTCCTTTTATGACTAAATTAGCCGAGTTTTTTCAAGTTAATTTGAATTATAAAACTGAAAATTCACCTATTTTTAAAGAGCCCGCTAAAAAGGTAGTATTCTACGCTCAATCTGACCGAAAACACTATATTATAACTACATATCTTACTAAATTTCCGCTGATGACTAGCAAGCACCTAAATTATTTAGCTTTTTTTAAAGGGTTAAATTATTTAGGTAAAAGATTAAATAAAGAGGAAATACTTGAAGTACAAGCTCTTAAGAATTCTATGAATAATAAACGAACCGAATTTAATTGAGATCATCTTAATAATTTTTACGTTTAATTTATATTCATGGACTTATCTCTAGGGGATTGGCGAAGCCTCCCTCTCTTCCCTGATATCACGTAGTGATAAAGGGGATCCGGAGGAACGCCCCCTGTTGTCATTATATTTTCTAGGTTGATTCCTGGTTCTTGTATTATATAACTAAATGTACTTGTTTATATAATGTTTTAATAACTATTTATAAGTTATTTAAATTAAGAATCAATAAAAGTCATATCACCTATTGACTTTTTTAGGTAACCACACTCTCGCAGTACAAAAAGGATTAAACTTAGGTGTTATTTTATTTATAGTAAGTGAAGCTTTATTCTTCTTGGCTATATTCTGAGCATTCTTTCATTAAGACATAGTGAACAAGAGCCAAACTCCGGGGAAGTCCTAAAGCTTTAGTAACCAAGTACATAAAGGAAACTTTTTATATGGCCTGATTAATGACTCAGGGTATGGTAATATCACTAAAGATGAAGAACAATTTGTTCATGAAATGGGTAATCGCGGATCTAAATCATTCTTGGTTTAAAGTCAAGTGTATACAGACTATAAACTTAAAGGGTGTAAAAGAGCAACGAATAGACGGTTCTTCAATTAAAATAAAAAAAAATTTTAATTGTAAGGTGTGTTCTGAGATGCCGGGAAAGCCGGTCATGTTACTTTTTTTTAATTGAACAGAGGACAATCGGTTCTTTAATAATAGTATCCGGAAAAATGTCTTATAATCATTAAGGGTTTAAATTTGAGTAGTAATAATAAATATTCTACTATAACAAATAACTCCACTTCTCCTACTAACCCCAGCAGGGGATATGAAGGATCGGTGAAATTAAATCCTTATTATATAACAGGTTTTGTAGATGGGGAAGGATCTTTTATAGTAACAATTAACCCACATACAGGGTATAGAACAGGCTACAGAGTTAAAGCCACTTTTTCTATAGGTTTACATAAAAGAGATTTAGCTTTATTACAATGAATTCAACAATTTTTAGGTGTAGGTTCTATAGCGAATTTAAGTTTAAACGGGATTATATACCGTGTTTCTGATTTAAAGGAATTAAATGTAATTATTTCCCATTTTAATAAATATCCCTTATTAACTAAAAAACAAGCAGATTTTCTACTTTTTAAACAAGTAATTTCTTTAATGGAACAAGGAGAACATTTAAGTACAGAAGGTTTAAATAAAATATTATCTTTAAAAGCTAGTATGAATTTAGGTTTATCTGATCAATTAGATAGAGCTTTCCCCGGGATTGTACCTGTTATGAGACCTGTCTTAAATCATCCTTCTTTAATTAAAGATTTTAATTGATTAGCTGGTTTTACTGAAGCAGAAGGATGTTTTTTTGTTTCAGTAAGAGAATCCCTTAATTCTAAATTGAATGAAGCAGTATCTTTAAGATTTGTGTTAACTCAACATCTTCGTGATGAAGAATTTATGAGATCTCTTATTGCAATATTAGGTTGTGGTAGATATATACCTCGTTCTAACAAAGATTACGGAGAATTTGTAGTAGAAAAATTTTCAGATATAAATCAAAAGATTTTACCTTTATTTGAACAATATCAACTTAAAGGTATAAAACGTTTGGATTATGAAGCTTTTAAAAAAGTTGCTTTTTTAATGGAAAATCGTGATCATTTAACATTAAACGGGTTAAATGAAATAAAACTAATTAAATCTAATATGAATACAAAAAGAATTCTATAACCTAAAATTTGCCTCTCAGGAGGATCTTAGCCTCCTTTATCCTGAAAGAATATAAAGTTTCAGTTGTCAGTTCTCGGCCTCTTTTATCCTTCCAGGATGTAAAGTTTCCGTCGCCGCATGCGACGTCCGAAATTAAAGGAAAGACGACACCGAAACTCGAAAAATATTAAATTTAGGATTAAAATTAAAGTAAAAAAAATACGAGTGCCTTAACACCTACTGTAGAATTAGGAGCTCAATGACCTCCTCTAGGAATAGAACCTGTTAATCCTTTCGAACTTCCTTTATTAAATACAGTATGTTTTAATACTATTGATATTATATATATCAATATTGCTGTGTGAGTGCAAATCTCACTCTATACATTTATTATTCACAACAATTTTAACTCTTATTTTATATTATCTCACTACCCTCACTTTATAGATAGATTAAGTCCTAAATCATCAGCTAGCTGAAGTACAAGTAATAATCTAGATGTCGAATTCTATAAATGATTTTCTGGGTTTACTGACGCAGAAGGATCATTTATGATAACTCCATTGGCTAAAGGATTTAGTTTTAGATTTTCTATAGGTTTACATATAGATGATTTAAATGTATTAAACTATATTAAAGATAAGTTAGGCTTCGGAAAAGTATATTCTAGCAATAATACTTGTTATTTTAATGTTACAAAAAAAGAGGATATTTTAAAACTAATTAATATATTTGACGCTTATTTGCTTAATTCTACTAAAAGATTTAATTTTTTAGATTTAAAAAAAGCCTATTTTTTGTATTATGATAGAGATTTGTTAACTCCTGAGCTAACAAATCAAATATTAGATCTAAAAAATAATATGAACAATTTGCGAGAAAATTTTCATAATTTACAGGAATTTAATATATCTAAAGAATGATTATTAGGGTTTATTGAAGGAGACGGCTCTTTTAGTCTTAGTAGAAGTACTATGGAGCCAGTATTTTCAATAAAACTTTCAGAAACGGAATTATCTCTTTTGTATGCAATAAAAGAATATCTAATAAATAACCTAGGTTTAGATATATATTCAGTAAATAAATTAGAAGGTTCTTCTGTAATATCAGTCGGAAAAGGTAAAGCTGTAAATAATAGTAAACCTCTTGCTACATTAACAATAAAAAATATACATTTTAATAATAATGTTTTTATACCTTTTTTTGATGAAAGTCAATTCATATCTAAAAAAGGCTTAGATTTTAAAGATTTTAAACTTATTTGTCATATTATTTATATAGGTGGCTATAGAACAGAAAGAATTAAAAATTTATTAATAAAATTGTCTATGACTATGAATAACTCTAGACTATCAAATTATATAGGAGAAAAGGTAAGCATAAGCCCTACGGATCTCAAAGATATATTAGCTAGTGAAGAAACTATTCAACATCTTAGCGATGGACGAGAGTTAGACATTAACACAAAAAAATTAATTCATAGAAGATCAAGTAGTAGTGTTTTTGAAATTTTAAAACCATCAGGGGAAATATTAATAAAACGAAATTTAGCGGAATCCGCTAAAGAAATAGGTGTAGGATTTAATACTTTAAAAAGACAATTAGATAATGAATTATCTGAAGTAGAGTACAAAGGATATAAAATAAAAAGAATAGGAGTTTTTAAAAATAAAATGTAATAACGTAAGTAAAAGGAAGGTTACAATCAAATTTACTTAGAAATGTATAGAAAAATTAGGTGAAAACGGTCAACGGTATCCTAACCATAGACCGTCGGCAGTTGTAAATGTCGCTACAGACTGGATCACCGGGGTTAGGCTGAAATGTCTGTCCAAATGTACAGTCGAACTTTATAACAAGTACAATATTGTAATAAGAAAAGGATTACTTCATTCCATGTACGGGAAGTACTCTATTGTATTAGTAGAGATTAGAATCTTATGTTAGTAGGGCAAATTTGCTTTACTAATTCGTTAATTAAAGTTGATTATTATTATCAAGTGGGGCTACAATTACTTATGCTCACCATTCTTTAATTCAAGGTAAAAGAAGTGGTGCTTTATATGGTTCTATAGCTACAGTTTTATTAGCTGTAATTTTCACAGGCTTAAATATTATTACTATACTTTTTTTTTCATGTTGGCTTTACAAAGCAAGCCTTAAATAATAATTACATACCGACCATGAAGTTAGTTGAACGTACCTGTTCAGGATACTGTTATAGTTTAAAAACTGCTTTTTATACTACGAAGTGTGCGTTTAGCACCAAAAGATTCTACACTAATATAGTAGATATAAAAGAACCGAATCTTTATCTTTCCCCTTACTGGGTTACGGGATTTGTAGATGCAGAAGGTACATTTTCTCTGAAAGTTTCTAAAAGTAGTGCTACTCGTTCCGGTTGAAATGTGACACCTGAATTTCAAATTACATTACATAGCAGAGATTTACTTTTATTAAGAAAAATACATTCCTTTTTCGGTATAGGTAGAGTTAACGAACGTGGAGATAGAAATGAAGCATCTTATAGCGTTCAGTCTGCACGTGCTATAGCTAATGTGATTATACCTCATTTTGATAAATATCCTTTAATAACTCAAAAAAGAGCTGATTACCTTTTGTTTAAACAAGGTATAGACTTATTATTAAATAGTCAAGCACGTCATAGTATTGAAGGGATGGAGAAGATTATAAGTCTTAAAGGATCCCTGAATTTAGGTTTATCTCCTATATTAAAAATTAACTTTCCTACCGTCAAACCTTTTTTTCGTCCAGAAGTAAGTGGTTTAAGTATTCAGAATCCTAATTGATTAACGGGTTTTGTAGATGGAGAGGGTTGTTTTTATGTTAAATCACTTAAGAATAACAAATATTCAACAGGCTTTAGTGTTAACCTAGTCTTCTCAATAGCTCAACATGTAAAGGATGAGGCTTTATTAACTACATTTATAGATTACCTAGGTTGTGGTAGAATAGAGAGAGCTTCAACCAGACCTGGCGAAGTAAATTTTGTTGTAAGTAAATTTAGTGATATTAAGGAAAAGATAATTCCTTTTTTTCAAAGTTATCATTTACAAGGGATAAAATGTATGGATAACTTAGATTTTGTTAAGGTAGCTAATATAATAGAAACTAAAGGTCATTTAACTCTTGAAGGTATTAATAAGATAAATTCTTTAAAATCCGGAATGAATAGTGGAAGAGTAATTAATTATGAAAAGGCGCTGGATTAAGCCAGCCTGCCCTTCGGTCTAGACCCAGAGTCCAGGTACCTGGACTCTGGGTAGAAGGAGAAAAAAAGTATGTAAGGAAGGCCTTTACTTATAGTTATGTTTATATTAAATAGAAAATATTTTTATGCATAATTTAGGTTTATAAACAAAGTCAATTGCATAAAAACCTTGTTTGTAATATTTGCATTTTAGCTTAGACTGTGTTTAAGACACTTTTTAAATTTAAAAGTGTAAATTAATCTAATTCAAGACGATATGCAGCCAAGTCTTATTAAATATTACAGATAATATTTAATAGAAAGGTTCAACGACTAACTTAAATAGAATAATCTAATTTACTATCGAAAAAATGAAATCATAGGGGGTCATATTGACCTGACATTTAATCTATATTATCTTTTTTTTTTCTATTCTTCAAGAACTTTGGTGTATAGATAACATATTATTATACATATTACATAGTCTGAACAAGAGTGTAAATTATTGAAGTAGGTAAGAAGCCTACGATAACATAAATTGTCCAAGGATTAGAATATAGTGTATCATCATTTACAATTAGTGATGGTGCTTTTGGTACATGTTTCTTTTTTGCTACCGGATTCCACGGCTTAGTTATGCTAAATTTTAACTATAATACTACTCAACCAGAATACACATTTAAACCAATAAAAATTTTAAGTGCTACAAATAAAAGATTTTATTCAACAGTAAAAGTAAAAGATATAGAGCTTTGTCCTAACTGAGTAACAGGATTTGCCGACGCTGAATCTAGTTTTAGTTTAAAAGTCTCTAATAAAAGTACAGCTAAATCCGGTTGAAGTATAATTCCGGATTTTAAAATAGAGTTGCACAGTAGGGATATAATTTTATTAAGAAAAATAAAAAATTATTTCGGTATAGGTATAATAAGTGAACGTTTAGATAGAAATATTATAGTTTATAGTGTTCAATCTATTAGAGATATTTTAAATGTAATTATACCTCATTTCGATAAATACCCTTTAATAACTCAAAAAAGAGCTGATTATCTTTTATTTAAACAAGCTATTAATTTATTAGATTCAAAGGTACAATCTGATATTGAAGGAATTTATAAAATAATGGCAATAAAAGCATCCATGAATACAGGTTTATCTGATAAATTAAGAATTAGTTTTCCTACTGTATATCCTGTAAGTCGTCCTTTAATTAATTTTGAGGGTGATTTTCATCCTAATTGATTGACAGGTTTTACAGATGGAGAAGGTTGTTTTTACGTTAATACTAAAAAAGCTAAAACTTCAACAGGTTATCAAATTATTATGACTTTCTCAATTACTCAACATGTAAGAGATGAAAGGTTATTAACTAAAATTATGGATTATTTAGAATGTGGTAAAATTGAAAAAGTTTCAGCCAGACCGACTCATGTTACGATGGTTGTATACAAATTTACTAGCATTAAAGATAAAATATTACCTTTTTTTTGTAAATACCCTTTACAAGGTGTAAAATCTATGGATTTCAAGGATTTTTGTAAAATATTTAATATAATGATAACTAAAGAACATTTAACTTTAGAAGGTGTAAAAAAAATAAAATCTTTAAAATCTGGAATGAATAGTAGTAGAATTTTATAAAAATACGCGTGTAGGCCCTGTTTAATTATACATAGTAATATATATATATACTATTTAAAATTTTACAGCAAATAAAGTTAATTGCATGGAAGTCTATAATCATAGATAATATGCAGCCAACTAGATATTATATATTACAGATAATTGTAATATCTAAAGGTTCAACGATTAATTTTACAGTATTATACTGTAATACAAATTTTACTGAGCAATATATTGTATATTGTTTAGATGATATAATCTGAACAATAGTGTGAACTATTGAAACATAGGAAATTTCCTATATAACAAAAATATATTCCATAATTCTTGCGTTTATTGTTAGACTATGTCAAATTCCAGCTTCGCACGGGTTAATCAGTGTAGCCCTGATCATATTTATATATATTATACATAAAACCAAAACTGTAAACTGTAATAATTTAGTAGCTTATAATAATTTTAATAACAAATTATTAATTACTCGTCCTGTTATATCTAAAGATGAAAGTAAGTCTTTATCTGAGGAAGAAAATTCTTATTCTTTAGATAAAGAATTTATAGAATGATTAGTAGGATTCTCTGATGGAGAGGCTAATTTTAATATTAAATTAACTGATTTAAAAGATAATACCTTTAAAAATGTTCAATTTACATTTCAGATAGGTCTTCATAAAGATGATATAAAGGTGTTAGAATATATAATGAATACTATAAAATGTGGGCATATTTCTAAATCTAAAGATAGAGTAAATTATTTTGTTAATGATATAAATTCATTATTATATGTTATACTTCCTATATTTGATTATGTTAATCTTAATAGTTCAAAATATCATCATTTTTTATTTTTAAAAAAAGCAGTAATGTTAACTAAAAATAAAGACCATTTATCTTATAAAGGTAAATTAGATATAATAAGATACCAAAAAGAGATGCAAAGTATGTCTGGTAAATGAATACCGGGTTCTATTAATAATAGAATAAAAATAACTCAATATTGATTAGCTGGGTTTATAGACGCTGAAGGTAGTTTTTCAACTAATAAATCTGTACCTAGGTTTAAATTGGAAAATCATATTAAGGAACTAGAGTTATATAATAAATTAAGAGAATTCTTTAATGTAGGTAATGTTTTATTAACTACGCCTAGAGTAGAAAGAGTTAATAGTAATCCTACTATAGTGTTAGAAATTAATAAGATTAGAGAAATTAAGGAAAATTTAATACCATTGTTGTATAATAATGGGAATATTATACTAAAAACTTTAAAAGCTGAAGATTTTTCATTATGACTAAAGCTGGTGGATATGTATTATAAAGGTTATCATACTTTATCTGAAGGAAAATATATATTTGATGCAATTAAATTACATATTAATAAATATAGATTGACTACTAATATAAATCCACTTAAAGGTGAAAAACGAATTTCAATTTTAGAAATAAAAAATTTATTAGATGAACTTTATTTATATGATAGTCCATATGAAATAAAACAAGGTATAAGATATTATAGAAATACTACTAAATTAGTTAGTGAAGCTACTAATATTACAGTTATAGACAGTAATAAAAATACCAAAATTTATAACAGTATAAGTGAATGTGCTAAAAGTCTAAATATTTCTAGACAAAAAATTAAAGATTGTTTAAACACAGGTAAATCCTTAGATGGATATGTTTTTTTATTAAACTAATATATATATATTATTTTCAAAAAAATAGTAAATAGCAAAAAAGTCTTTGTCTATATATTGACTAAAAGATAATTTGCTGCCAAGTATATATTGTTTATGACATATATAAAGGTTCAACGACTAGCCAATAAATATTACGTTACTTTAATTAAAAAGTAAAAGAATGGCATTAACACTATTCATATTAATTATTAAATCTAAATTATTTTTATTTAATAAGCACTAATATGAAGACATAGTCTAAACAATAATGTGAATTATTGAATAATAAATACGTACACGTAATGGTAGGTACAGCTTTCTTAGCTGTAGCTTTATGAAGAATTTATTCATATCATTTAACAGACAATCACCATTTAGGGTTTGAAGGTGGTATTTTATACTGACACTTTGTAGACGTAGTGTGACTATTCTTATACGTGTCTGTTTACTACTGAGGTTCTTAATATTACCTTAAAATATTTTTACTTATTGCCCTTTATCCTTCTTCCCCTTTATCACTACGTGATGAAGGGATATCAGGGGACTAGGAGATAAGGAATATAAGTATAAGATTCTTTAGCTTAACCGGTAGAGCGCATTTTTGATAAGAATGATGTTCAAGTTCAAGTCTTGAAAGAATTAGTAAAAAGTAATAATATATTCATTATGTGTTTAGTGCCTTTATCTATTCTCCCCCCTTCCCCTCTTACCCCTCTTATCTCTTCGAGATAAGAGGGGATCAAGGGGGAAAGGATATCGCTAAATGATAAAGCGATATGAGGCAATAAATTAACACTAAAAAAAATAAAATAAAATTTGACGGATTAGGGCCGGGTTGGTAAGGCGTCTCATTTGGGTTGAGAAGTAGTTATGTTCGAATCATAATAATCCGAAATAAAAAATTCTTAGTGATATAGTGTATTAGATATAGAAAAATATTTATAAAAATATAAGTATACAAAGAAACTATTAGGGATCCCTAGCTATGTATTAAAGAGTAATTTGAAATTATGTATAATTTACATATAAACTCTTAGAGAAATTAAGTAATAAACGAAGGCGAATTGAAATATCTTAGTAGCTTCAGGAAAAGAAATCAAACGAGATTCTACGATTAGTGTGAATGAAAGTAGACTAGCCTATATACGGTCCCTTCGGGGAATAAGTAAGTATATTAATAAGTAAAATGGACGAAAACCTGTTTGAATATTAAGGGGAACCTTCCTCTAAGGCTAAATATAATACATAAGCGACAGAGAAAAGTACCGTGAGGGAACGGGAGTTGAAATAGTAGTTTTATAAGCAGCTCAAGCTAGTAAAAAAGTGAGAGCGTACCTTTTGCATAATGGGTCACCAAGTTAACATTAGATGCGAGCGGTAAAGCACGCGTAGTTAAAACGATGATCAATCAAATGAATTAGTGTCTAAAGTTAGACCCGAAGCTAGGTGATCTTACTACAATCAGGATTATAAAAGTCCGAACCGGTTATTGTAGCAAAAATATCGGAAGAATTGTGGTAAGTATAGTGAAAGACAAAACTGACCTAGATAGCTGGTTTTCTGCGAAACCTATAATAGTAGGCAATTTAAGTAACATCTTAGCAGGTACAGAACTTCATCTCAGACAAGGTGTAATAAATTTTATTGTAGGTTTTCTTATAGTAAAATTCACATCTTACTTTGTACATATCGGGGGATCGTAAAGATTTTATCGGTGAGTTTGTAGACTCGAAATGGCAAAGATGAATCTTGAATTATCAGACATAGAATGATAAGGTTGTATGTACAGCCTTTTTGTAGAAGTGAACCTTCTGCTATAAACCATCAAATTGCGGGAACACCCTAAAGCAATCACAACCAAGTAGGAATAGTAATATGTATCCTATGGCTCAGGTAATGACTCGAGGTATGGTAAAATCGTGATTGATTAATGATAAGTTAATGGGTTATCCGCAGCCAAGCACCAAGTATTTTAAGGAATAATGGTGTGCAGTTCATCGACTAAATGTTGGTTGGCGCAAGCTTAAGATATAGTCAGGCCTCATTCGAAAGGATGCAATGGCAATAAAGTAATTTTATTCAACATATATATATATATAAATTTAAATAAGAAGCCGGCTTTTACAAAAGACTTAATACGACAGGCGACTTCCTTTCGAAGGGTAACAAATAGGTCGGGCTGACCCCCCTCCCTAGATGTGTTAATAGATTAAGGTACTGTAAAAGTAGATGTTTAACAACTTGCTAAAGGTATTATTTAGCCGGATCTAGGGGAGACTCTAGAAATCTGAGAGATGAGCTTGAATATTGAAATATATTCATGACCCATGTTTGGAATGAGACGAACACTAAGTTGTCTGGCATAAATAAAAAAAACATTCAAAATAAAAGTCACAAAAAATAATCTATTCCTAGGCCTTCGGCCAAGTTTCAGTCGTCTCTGACGACGCCCGAAACTAATTAAAAAAATATTTTTTTTTTAATAAAGCCCACGGCTTTTTAAAAAATTATTCCAGTTATAGTAATATAACTGTAACTCCAATTAAATGTTATGAAAATGCGCTGTTAAATAAAAATATAATTCTTACTGAAAATAAGAATGAATCCGGTATTTATCGTTGAGTAAATACATTAAATAACAATACTTATGTAGGTAGTGGTTTAAATCTCTCAAAAAGAGTAGGAAATTACTATAACAAAAGTGAATTAAATAGGAATCCTAGACCTATACATGCTGCTTTACTAAAATATGGATACGAAAATTTCAATTTTGAAATTTTAGAGTATTGCAAAGCAGATGAGCTAATTGTAAGAGAACAGTATTATTTGGATTTATTAATACCTGAGTATAATGTTTTAACACGTGCTTATTCTTTATTAGGTTTTAAACATAGTCCTGAAAATATGGCTAAGTTTAAACTAAAAAAGATTTCACAGGAACATAAAGATATTTTATCTTTAACTCATTTAGGTAAGGTTGTTAGCCAAGAAACTAAAGATAAATTATCTCTTGCTACAACCAATTATAAAAAGAATAATCCTCTTTCATCTGAAGCTTTAGCTAATATAAAAGCTAAAACTTTGGCACGTGAAGGAGTATCTGTCTCAATTTTAAATACTCAAACTAATGAAGTAAAAAGTTTTTCAACTTTAACTGAAGCAGGACAGTATTTAGATGTAAAAAGACAAGCTATACGAAACGCAATTAATAGAGGAAGTCTTGTTAAAGGACTTTATCGTGTTTCAGAAGATAAGTAGGCAGTATATGCACTTAAATAGGTACAATTAAATTTATATAAAATTACTTTAGCTTCGATTAAAGAAAAGAAGCCAGGAATATAAAGCATTTATAATGTATAATATAACCTGTTGTCTAAATGGATAGTTCATTTATTGAACTGTTTAGGGAGAAGATCCATGTTTAATTAGTACAGAAACATGGATTTCTGTGTATGTCAAAAGGGAAACAGCCCAGAACAAGAGTTAAGGTTCCGAAATTATTATTAAGTGAAATTAAGAAAGTCTTTATTTAAGTCGACAAGGAGATGGGCTTAGAAGCAGCCATAATTCAAAGACCTCGTAACAGAGCGCTTGTTAATTTTTAAAGGCATCGAAAATTTAACGGATCTAAATAATGTACCGATACCTTGTCCATATTTGAATATAATAGATGTAATATTATATTCATTTACTGGGGTAGCAGAACATTGAGTGAACATGAAGCATTCCTATTATTTTATAATAAATGCGTTTACATTACACTCAAGAGAGAATGGTGACATGAGTAACAAAAAGAAATTTCGAGGCATAGTTGACTAAGGATAGTGGCGAAGCTCTATTCAAGGTCCCTCGAAAATCCGCCTAAAGCTTATGGTTTTATTTAAAGTAACGGCCTCTAAGTTTTCACTTCCAAAGGTTGAAACGATGAGAAAATCTTATTACTTAAATGACAACATTTTTCAAGTGGAAAGTGTGCTGGAAAAAATAAGTAATATATCTTTAAACTCATTAATGAGTTTACTAGATCCCTTCAGGGATAAGATGAAAAAAAAACCGTACCTAGAAACTGTGACAAGTAAGCTAGTAGAGAATACGAAGGCGTAAATGAGCTAACAATCATAAAGGAACTCGGCAAACTAACTACCGTAACTTCGGGATAAGGAGGGCTCAGTTGTACCGTTCTTATTTTTAGATGTATTATACATTTAAATATTAAAACGGTTAAGATGGAAGAAGCATGAAATATTGTTGTACGACTGTTTAATTAAAACAAAGCACTTTGCATAACGACTTAAGTCTAAGTATAGAGTGTGATTTCTGCCCGGTGCCGGCTGGCTAACGAAAATAACTAACTTTAAAAAGTTTGGTACTGTAGGAACCCCCGGTTAATGGCGGCCTTAGCGTGAGGGTCCTAAGGTAGCGGAATACCTTGACTGTTAAATGCAGTCTTTGCATGAATGATGTAACGATACAACAGCTGTCTCTATGATTGACTCAGTGAAATTGGCATAACTGTGCAGATACAGTTTACCTCTAGTTAGACGAGAAGACCCTATGCAGCTTTACTGTTACTAATTATTAGGTATGGTTGGGGACAAATTTCAGTAAATAAGGTAATTGATCAGATTCAAATGTAATACCTTTATTTGGGGATCGTATTGTGAGGATTATTTAATCCCCTTCTTTTCCTAAAAAGAAAAGAATGTAACCTTAGAAAGGAAAAATTGCTAGGAGACAGTTTATGCGGGGCACAGACCCCACAAAGAGTAAATGGGAGTGTCCAACTATGTTTTATATTTGTTTTTATATCTCTTAGTTCTTTAGGGAGCTAAGAGGTAAGCGTAAGCTAACAGATATATCACAGAATCAAAAATATTAATTTTTGTTTGTTTGTAATAGTAGATAGCATTATGCTATACTCTATCATATTTATGTATTGATGTACAAGCTAGACAGTAAAATGTCTAATATTTTGCTTTTCTGTATTTAGATACTTATAAAAGTATAGACTTACAGGGTATTAATGAGAAGCAATTTTTATCGTTAGGTAAGATTTTAACTATGGTGAAATTAGTTGTAGATGAGATATTACGAATTATTCTAATATCTTATTAGTTATCGTATTTTTTACGATAGGTTATGTATAATACTTACCAAGTTTAATGGCTAAATCTTGCTTTACTGTTTGACCACCAACAAGTCTTACAGTCGCGTAAGCGGGGCATAGGATCACAAGACACAAAAAGGAAAGGTCTTGGATTATTGGAAAAGCTACGCTAGGGATGTTTGTCCTTCAATGTTTAATTAGTTCCCTTATTTATTTTTATCTTGGTTCCCACTTATCTCTGATATCATGAGTGATATAAGGGGATCTGGGAAATAAGAAAAGACACGAAAATAAAGAAGGCGGGACGAAAATCATTGATTTTAATTGGGTAAATTTCAAAAATAACTTAACCAAGCATTAGTTTTATCTATTGCTTAATCTAAGTAAATTTGAAGCGAAATTTGTTTTAGCAAGGAATTTTCTGTCTGACCCCTTGATATCACGTAGTGATAAAGGGGGAAATGGGAAAGGCAAGAAATTAAAGAAGAAACAAAACCGTTCAACGACTAATAGGTGAGTATGCTAACAATAAACCTTGTATAAAACCCAACATTTTTCTTAATGTATAGATAAAAAAAATATTTTTCGTGCCCTCCTGTTCTGACCCCCTCATCCCCAAAGGGGAAAGGGGGGGTGATGGAGGGAAAATGCAATAAAATAAATAAAATTATGTTAAATTTAAAAAATAATAATTCATCCAGTGCCCACGTATTCCCCGGAGGGGAAAATGCAATAAAACAAATTGAATCTAATGTGGAGTATAATTCTCCTTTTATTTTCACTAAAAAAATAAATACTAATTATAAATTAGTGCCTTTTAATATAGTAGAAAATGATGTAGGTAAAACTAAGTATTTACCTCCCGTTTCTAAAGAATGAAAAAACACTGTTTATAATTATTCACCTAAAAATAATATAAATTACCCTATTTATGATTTAAATATAAATTCTTTAATAAGAGGTTATTTTAGTTTATACTTTAATAATAAGTTTTTACAGCATAAATATATATCACGTAGAACTAAACGTAAATCTTTAAATAGAATATTTGTAAGTAAAGCTGAAATTAAACATACTAACGAAAAAGCTATAATTACTCTTTATGTTTTTAATAAAGAAAGATTATCTTTATTAAAAAGAATCCAAAAAATAAAAAAAAATTTTAGGTTTTGGTTTAAAAAATAGAATTAGCTTTATGACAGATAAATGAATGAATTTTCTTTCTTATGTTATGGCTCCTGTGCCTACGACAAAAAAAAAAAGAGAGTAAAAGCTCTAATTTAATTGATACACCTCAAAGAGGATCAGAAAGTATAAAGAATTCTTTATCATTGTTATTAAAATTTAATGTTAATGATCGTTTAAGAAAGATAAATTTCTTATATTATATGCGTAATAAACGTTTCTTCAAAAAAGTAAAGAAAGTTTTTTCTACTTTTAGAAGATTAAAATTGAAATTAAGTTTAAACAAATATAAATTTGAAGAAAAATTTTTATCTAAATTAAGCCAATCAATAAGTAAATACTACGGTAAAAAAGTAGAGTTTAATATAGTTAATTTAAAGTCTATAGCGTATAATACTGATATATTTACTGAAATATTAACAATAAAATTAAGAAAACCTAAATCTAGTCCAATGCGTAGAATAAATTCTCTGCTTTCTAAAGTTGCTTTACCTAAGGTAAATACTATTATAGAAAGAGGAAGAGTAGAAAAACAAGTGGATAGAGAGTTAATAGACAATAAATATAGAAATATAAATATAAATCATATATTAAATAAATTATCAGAACAAGACATAAACTCTAAAGATAATTTAAATAAATTATTATATAATATATATTATAAAACTATTTTAGATAACTCTAATGATACTATGGAATCTGTTGTACCTTTAAAAACTAAAAACTCAAAAGATAATATATCTTCCTTCTCCTCCGGAGACCTAAATAAAGCTTATTACTCAAACTTGCGTAATATTATTTTTGAAAATATAAAATATAAAGCTATGGGTGGTGCTAGATTAATCGTTAAAGGTAGATTAACTAAACGTTATAGAGCTGATAGAGCTGTATACAAGTTGAAGTGAAAAGGTGGATTAAAAAACATAGATTCATCATTTAAAGGATTATCAGCAGTAGTTTTTAGAGGTTATATGGATTCAAATGTTGAAAAATCTAGATGAAGTTCTAAACGTCGTATAGGATCTTTTGCAGTAAGAGGTTGATTTAGTGGTAAATAGTTTTTTGCCTTCTTTTTTATTTTTTTTTCGTTCCATCACCCCCAGATATCTCGAAGAGATAAGAGGGGGGGTACGAGGGATGAAAATACAGGAGACACAACAGGCTATTTATATTTAGGCAGTAATTTATTCTGTCCCCTTTTCTATCATATTTTCCCCAGAGGGGGCCCGCGAATCCCTTTATCCCTGATATCACTACGTGATAAAGGGATATCGAGGGGAAACAAGATAAAAAGGATGAGGGGAAGAGATGGCATGAATATACATAAAAGAAAAATGAAGATATAGTCTGAACCATTTTGTAAAAAATGGAAATAAATAAATAAAATTTATGATAACAAGTTGAACAGGCTAATTTGCGCAAGAGTGTGCAAAATGAGTGCGCGGTTTGGCACCTCGATGTCGGCTTAACTTATCCTCATGGATGCAGAAACTATGTAGGGTACGACTGTTCGTCGATTAAAAAGTTACATGAGCTGGGTTAAATACGTCGTGAGACAGTATGGTTTCTATCTTCTAGAGGGAATTAGAATATAATAAGGAATAACCTATGTACGAAAGGAACTTGGTATATTAATTTATTAATATTGAAATAATAAAATTATTAATCTCTGGTTTACCTGTTGTTTATATGTCTTGTTTTTTCCTCTTACTTCTTCGGATAGTAAGGGATTTAAAGACTAACCTACTTTCACTTGAGTAGTTATGATAGTATAGGCACGGCAGGAAAGCTATGTTAGTCAAAGATAAGTGCTGAAAGCATATAGGCACGAAGCTTACCTTAAGATATTTCTTAAATATACGTAATATAACATTACAAACATAATCTTGCCTTAATTGGGCTAAATTATGAAGATAGGCTTTATTTGTAAGAATCTAGAGATTTTAAGGAATAAAGTACTAATTTTATAAGTAACTAAATATTTTATTTATATCATATATCATTTATTGTGCTAAACGCATGATGCATCTTGTTGTTAATATATTGCCCTGATATCCCATTATCCCTTTATCACTATGTGATATCCGGGGTATAAGGAATAAAGGGCACGAAGATTACCCTATTTATTGTAATTTTCCCTCGGCCTCCTTTATGGTACCTCCTCTCCCCACTTATCTCGAAGAGATAAGTGGGGAAAAAGGAAGGATATAAAGTTTCAGTCCTTCCCTCCGGGATCCGGAGGATAATGAAGAGAGCTTATAAAAAAAAATCTTTTTTTTAATTCAATTATCCCCTTTATCCCTTTATCACTACGTGATATCAGGGATAAAGGGGATTAGAAACTCTTAAAACACAAAGGGGAGCAGGACAATATATTATAGTGTGAACAGGGTATTAAGAAAAAAGCTTGTAGAATACTGGGCCTGATTAGCATAAAAGTAATGCAATTGTTTTGTAATCAATAGAAGCAAGTGCGATACTTGCATTGGGCTATTATTTACTATAACTCTCTTCCCTTTATCTCTTTACCCCATCGCCGCTTGCGGCTTTATCACGTAGTGGTATAAGGGATATGAGGGATATCAGAGGACTAGGATTAGTGGTCAAATGGTACGACATGGCTCTTTCAATGCCACTATCGCGGGTTCGAATCCCGTCTAATCTAAAATTTATGCGGATTAGTGTAATAGTAACATATTTGACTCATGATCAAATGATAGAGGTGCGAATCCTTTGTCCGCATACAGTATAATAAATATGCTATAAAATAAAGCCCCTGCCCCTCCCTGATATTACTGATCCGAGGGATCCCCTTATATCACGTAGTGATAAAGGGAAGAAAGGAAGCATGATAAAAGGGAAAGGGGAAGATCAGAGGGCCGGTCTGTGTTACTCTTTGTTTTAACTATTATACTGTTTAATTTCTCTAATGGGGAAAATCCGTACCCTACTTGCCTAATATCATTGAAGTGATAAAGAAGAGGGACTATAATTATTTGCTTTTCGTGCCCTCATATCTTGTAAGATATGAGGGCAATAAGTTTAAAATAATATATGTGTATAATTTCTTCGCCTGATATCCCTGATATCACTACGTGATATCAGGGATATGAGGGATAAAGGAGGGGATCAGGAGGCTATAACTTAATGGTAAAGTGTACTGCTCATAACGGTCATTATAAGTGTTCAAGTCACTTTAGCCTTAATCCGAGTGCTGGAATTGGTAGACAGTGCAAACTTAAGCTTTGTTGATGAATAATCGTGGACGTTCAAGTCGTCTCTCGGATAAAAAAAAAAATTATTTTACAATATCTTCCCCTCTTACCCCTCTTACCTCTTCGAGATAAGAGGGGTACACGAGGAAGGGGATAAATATAATTGCTATTATAGCTAAAAATTTAGTTTTATTTAATTTAAGTTATCCATCGTTGTAATAAAGGGGGTATAGTTTAGTTGGTAAAACTGCGATTTTGCATATCGTTATCTTAGGTTCGATTCCTAATATCTCCATAATAATTATATATGTAGGATTTCACTGATATTACTTCTATTTTTTATTGTTATTAGCTTATTTATATTACTTCCCCTTGATATCACTTCTTTCTTCCCCCCTTATCACTACGTGATAAAGGGGGGGGATCCCGTAGGCATCATAAAAGGATCAGGTTATAAGGTAAGGTCAGATAATAAATAAAAAGTAAAGTATTTTGCCTGATATCGCTTTATCCCTCTTCCCCTTTTATCACTACGTGATATCAGGGGGGGTCCGGAATATCCGCGATAAAGGCACAAAAGTACAATTTTTAATATAAGCTTGAGAAGCTCAATTGGTTGAGCAGAGAATTGAAGCTTCTTTGGTTGTAGGTTCGAGTCCTATCTTAGGCAAAGGTAATGATGGAATTGGTAGACATATCCAAAATTATAGTTTAGGATAATTATCCTTTTTTATAAATATTGCCCTCTTTTATCACTACGTGATATCAAGGATAAGAGGGCACGAAAAGTTAAGTTTGTTGACAGGTGCAAATCCTGCTTAATCTTATGCTAAATACATTAATAATTAATAACGGGAAAGTTATATTTTCAACCCTTTATCCCTGATATCACTACGCGATATCAGGGGACCAGTTCCCCTCAGGAACTAGCTTGTAATACCAGATATTTTAACTTGAATAAGGTTTTAAATTTAAAACCTTATAGTAATATTAAACTCCTCTTCTTTATTTTTAACTTCTAAGTTATCCAACTTCTCTTCTTCCCGTTCGTTCAAACTTTGATTCCGAGAATTAAAGCTAGGATAAAAATGGTTAGAAGCAGCAAATAGGCTGGAATAAAAAGATAAACCAATATAACTAGCGGTAAATAAAGGATTGTGACTATTAAAAAGTGATGATTGTACTGCAACAGGTCTTGCATCAGATGAACGACAAGAAACAGCGAGATAATTAAATATTATCTTTGTATTCATTTCATTTTTATTATTATAATCCTTCTTTTTGAAATAAGAGAGGGCCCGAGTAGAATACTACCATAGAGGTTGCATAACCCTACTTCACTAGGCGTCTTATGCTCTAACGGTACGACACCTCCAAACCGAGAATCCCCTCCTGATCTGGTTACTTAAATTTTCGAAGGGTTCCCTTTCTTTTTTTGCAAAAAAAACCAAAAGGATCCACATCCATGGCTCTACTCTCGCCTCCTTAACAACATCTTAGATGAATTCTTGTCCGACCTAAACCTTCAGCGTTAGATTTCATTTATCAACTCTGCCAACAGTATCAAGCATCAGAATATAGCATTATATATCACTATAAACCTAACAACTGGTAATTACTAAAACCAAGACTATCAAACTATTATAAACCTCATAACTGGAGTAATCTATATTAAAATCAACTACTTAAGTATTATATTAACGGAAATATAGCCTCGTTTTAAATCGTCCTATTTCCTAAGAATAACACCCCTAAATTGTATACTTCCATTTCGTCATCACTTCTAGCGTTATCTGTATCTTAAGACGCTTCCTCATCCCTCTTCCCCCAAAGGGGGATCCGGGAATAGTAAATCTGAAACACACCCACTTCTGTAAAACTTATCTAGTATTGACTTCTATCGTTATAGTATCTTAAGACGATTTCTTGATCAAACTAAAAGAATAAGACAAGTATACTCCCACCTAGGTAGTTTAAACTACCATTTAATTTAATTAATTTTAATTAATTTGAACGTGAACTAATAGTCGGTATAAAAGGCGCCGAGGTAGCCTAATCACAAGACTTAAGCTAATTTAAGCGAGCTGACGGTTGCACCCCCTGATCCGTACCCCCCCCTCATCCCCAAAGGGGAAAGGGGGGGTGATGAAGGGGAAGAAGGAGTTATTTTCATCGTACTTGCTAGATGAAAATAACGATTTAAAGACAGAGGAAGCTCGTTAAAGTTAATTCCAAATTAACTTACCAGAATGGAGCACCATTAAATCGAGGTAAGTAGTCGTAATAGGGTTCCGTATACCAGCGGACTAAACCCTAATAATATCAGGTGTTATGTCGTAAAAGTAAGGATACGGGAAATAGGGCTTAAAAACTATCTATTATACCCTGAAGACAACTTTTCTCTCTATAAGGGGACGGGAAAATAGGATATAGTAACTATCTATTGTACCCCCCGGGGGATTAGGGGATTAGAAAAAGAAATAAAAAACTACAATAGAACATTAATTGTATTCTATTTACATTAAAAAAGGGTATGATGGAATTGGTAGACATAGATAACTTAGGATTATCTGATCGTGAGATTGTGTAGGTTCAAGTCCTGCTACCCTTAATTCGACAAGAGCTAAACAATAAAGATTTGATGTAAAAATCATATCCGTTCAAGTCGGATTTACCTTATATGTTGTGGACTAATGGGTAAGTCATAAATTTTTGGTATTTACTATTGAGTGTTCGAGTCACTCCAACATAAATTTTAAGTGATCATATGTATAGTTATTTCCTCACCCATCTATTTTTTTTTTTAATGGATGCCTCTTCCCTTTATCACTAGTGATAAAGGAAAGAGGCAAGACAAAATAGATTATTATAAAAAATTAAAAATATATTAGTATTATAAAAAATTAAAAATAAAGATATAGACCTAATACAAACGAGGTTCGTTTTAAATTTTCTTATCTGTTTTTTGCCTGATATCGCTCGTATCCCGGAGGGATTAGATAAAGGCACTTAAAAAAATTGGCAATATACACATAAAACCATAAAATTATTCCTATTACATACTATAATTGGTAATACAAGGGAATTAGTTTTTAACCTTATACAGTATAGTATTTTAAATCAAACATCTCGTTTATCACTGATCTCCTCATATCACGTAGTGATAAAGGGGAATCGTGAGATAAAAACTATATATAATATTAGCTAAGGTTATTAATTTAAATGATTATTTAATCGGTATTAATTAAATATATACATATTGGTGGATATAGTTCAATCGGTAGAGCGACTGTATGTGGCACAGTAAGTTCCCTGTTCAAGTCAGGGTATCCACCCATTAAATTTGCCCAGCGCGCACCTCTTATCTCTTAGAGATAAGAGGGGTGCGCTGGGCGCGCAGAGTATATAAATTAAATTATAAAGCTTGAGTAGTTTAAAGGTAAAACCTTATTTTCATACAGTAAAGATGGAAGTTCAATTCTCCCCTCAAGCTAACTATATTTTTTAAGAAATATATATTTATAAACATATGTCTATTATAATAAATATATATTTCTTTTCTTATTCCCCGATATCCCTGATCTTCTTTCCCTTTATCACTAGTGATATCCGGGATAAAAGGTGAAGATATTGTAACTTAATTGAAAAAAAATTAAATGGTAGAAGTTATTTGGTGCCAAAGGCAAAAAACCTTATCTAAATGTAATAAAATAAAACCTAATATATAATTGAAAGTACATAATACATACATATATATATATTTAAATCAGTGATAGTTTAATAGGCTAAAACCTTAGTTTCATGTATTATTTAAGATGAGAATTCGATTTTCTCTCCTGGTTTAATAAAAGGTTCTTAATAGTCTTTACAGGACAAGCCTCGGATCCCCCCCTTTCCCCTTTGGGGATGAGGGGGGGAATAAAAAATATATTTTTTATTCCCCCTCTTATCTCGAAGAGATATCCGGGGTACACGGGGATCCGGGACTAAGAAGTTTTATTTTTATTCAAATTATATAATGATAACTTTATCTATATTATGTTTATTATTTTCTAATGCTGTCACATTAAGACGAGATATGTCCATTCTATTTAATAGAATAGCTATTATAGCTATTTCTTATTGTTTTTTACAAGATTTGGTAAGTTTATCTTTAGTAAACAAAGGAATAGGTTTACATGGGGGTTTACGTGCGCCGAGCGAGGTGTACGTTGTAGAGAGATAGTATATATCTCATCTGATATAAATGGCATATGCGGTAACTGACCGTAGAAGATATATGTTCGGGCCCATGCCAAACGAGTGTATTCGAGGTCTCTTACCAAGTATATATCAGCCACGGGCTCTAACCACACGAAATCCCAATAAGACTCGTGTAGGGATAGCTGTAGAGCAAAGGCAAAATATTGGTAAACGCGATTACCGGACTTATTCTGTCAGTGGGAGTGATCATGGTTAGGATGACAAACTTGATACGTATAGAGAGGCTCACCCAGGCCTGCACATCCAAAACGCGAATATAGCGGTGTGTATTTGATACTAAGTGTTATGTAGTAGTAAGCATGCGTAATATTGCCATGAAGTCAAATCTCACCTCAGTATAGAGGTTATCTTATGCGCAAGGACCTAAAATCACTATTTGTCAATTGACATCTAAAACAACAACGTGCGCAACCTCGGGATCTAACCGCGACTCATAAGATTGACCTGGATTAGTGAATATATCATGCGTTAGATACTTATAAAATGTACGCTGAAGCCTCAGAGGATCATTAACGCGGATTACCAAAACTCCTGAGAAACTACGCGTACGTGAAACTAGGAAAGATGAAGTCGAATGAAGCGGAGACGGAGTGTCAATAGTAGTATCCTTAGCCACAAGCTAGTTACAAAGTGATACAGATAACAAATCTTAGCATATAGAACATGTCTTCCCTCGATCCCAAAGATGACAAAACAATGACTAAGAACTCAACCATAACAGGCAGCAATTAGACCCATTGCGGGATACGTATTCTCAATTTACTAAGGCATCGTTATTGGAAAGCCGTATGATGGGAAACTATCACGTACGGTTTGGGTGGCAGAGCTAAAAAGTCTTCTGACCACACTTCATATTACTAATATTACACAAATATTTCATATGTTTGTTTTTTTAATTAGTATGTTAATTTTACAATTAACAAGTTTCTTTCCAAGAAAAGTTTGAGTTAAAGAACATTCATCTTTAAAACATATTTTAATGAATAATTTTGTGTACTATAGAACAAAAATTATAAATAAAATGGGAGACCATTTAAAAATAATAGAATACCCTGGGCTACAACACGATAATTTGTTAAGGGGAAAACTGCCAAACTCCGGGGACATCCTAAAGCTTTTGATACCAAATCAGGTTGAATTTTTCCAAGGTGGGTGAACTAATTATTCACGTATGGTAACAAGTCAAAAGATGGCGCTTCACTACTACTGATTAAAGTGGACTAATGGTGATATGAGGGTATTGGACTCTTATGCTGTCGAGCTACAAACTCGAAAAATGGACAATCGCGGATCTAAATTAAACATTCAAATGTTTTTAAAAGAGCAACGAGTAGACGGTAGTTACATTAACCTATGTATTAGGGATTCAATGTTAAGGTGTACTCTAAAGAGGTTCGAAAGAATTTCTAGTTCCAGTTTCCGTTTAAATCAAATTCTAAATAAACAACTACATTCAACAACTGTGCGTAACACGGATTCTAAAAATCTGCTTGAACCTAAATCTTCTGATAAAAACACTAATATTTTTAGTCTAAACCCTTGATTTATAACAGGATTTACAGATGGAGATGGTTCATTTAGTGTTTCTATTGCTAAAAAAAGTCAGGTACAGGTTGAAAAATACAACCTTTATTTACTATAGGATTAGATCCCAAAGATTTAGACTTATTGGTCCAAATTAAAGCTTACTTTAAAGTAGGTAAGATCTATACTAGTGCAAGGGGTATAGTTTACTATACTGTGGGTTCTACAAAAGATATAATAAAATATATCTTACCTCATTTTGACAAATACAATTTAGTGACTCTCAAAAATAAAGATTATTTAGTATTCAAGAATATTGTTCTTCTTATGGAAAAAGGGGAGCATAAATCCTTATCTGGTTTATTGAAAATCTTTTCACTTAGAGCTATTCTAAATAAAGGGTTACCAAGCTTTATAAAGGCTGAATACCCTAATATTACCCCAGCTGTTGAACCTGAGTTAAAGTTATCCAATTACTTAAATTCACATTGACTATCGGGATTTATAACTGCAGAGGGGTCTTTCTTTATTTCTATCTATTCTAACGAGAAAAGAAAAGCAGGGTATGCTGTAAGTCTTGTATTTAGTTTAAGTCAAGATCTTCGAGATTTAGAGTTACTAAATAGACTCGTGAATTACTTAGGGTGTGGAATAGTTCGAGAACATCCGAATCGTAATACAGCTGAATTAATTATAACTAAGAACGAAGATATTAATTTAAAACTAATTAAATTTTTAATAAAATTTCCCCTTTCAGGTGTAAAATTATTAGATTTTGAGAGATTTAAACAAGTATCTTTTTTAATCGAAAATAAAATGCACTTAACTCAAGATGGAATTGAATTAATAAAAACGATTAAAGACAAGATGTATACAAGGTAGTAGAATTATATAAAAATCCTGGAGGTCGTATAGGTTTTTACGTTGTAGCTTGCTAAGTAGTAATAACTATGAAGCTAAAAGAGTAGTTTTAAATTTACTCTAGGCCCCCGGCCAAGTTCCAGTCGTCGACCAGACGACGACTGGAACTAAATTTATTTAGAATTTGGCAGGATCTGGTTATCAATGTTAATTTTATTATTTGTAGTAAGTGGAGCCATTTTCTTAATGTCAACTAACGATTTAGTTTCTATATTTTTATCAATAGAATTACAAAGTTATGGTTGTGCGCCGGGCGAGGCATACACTGCTGAGATAGCAGTACAAATTCTATTTGGACTGATATTATCAGATATATTTGGCCTTTCAATAACTGAAAGATATCTGCCACGGGTAATCACACTAAAGACAGCTAATAACTCCTTTAGTAGGATAGCTGATTACAAAAGAATAAGCCAAAGAGGTCTGCCACTCTTGGAGGTATATTCTAGTGGGGGTAGTCATGGACAGGATAACGAATTTGATACGTATAGAGGGGCCCAGCTTGGCCTATATGTCTTAAGCAGAATATCGCGGCATATAAAAGGGATCCTTAATGTTGTTATCGGTAGACCATACGATAATGATTGCCAAAAACCCTTCACTCACTTCAGTAAAGAAGATATAAATGCGCAAAGTCCTAAAACTACTAAGTTAAACGCCAGTGTATTGCAACCCCGGGATCTAACCGCCTATGAATTCAACTCGAATTTAACGCGGAGACGGAGTTTTCATAGTAGAAGCAATTCGAAGGAAAACAGTCGGATGACGCCACTCCTTGATGAACATGACTCTAACATAAAGGATGCCGACAAACTCAACCTTCTAGAAGGCAGCAAGTCGCATACATCCGTTAGTTCGTGAGCAAAAACAGAAGTGGACAAATATTTTAAACTAAACGGTACTTACAACGGGCTGATCAGAATATTATCTGATCCCATATTCTTACAAGGATGCTATAATGAAATAAGGAGTAAACCGGGTAATATGACCAAAGGTACTGACAATAACACTCTAGACGGGATAGATAAGAAGTGATTCGAAAAAATATCCCAAGACATACTCAGAGGGAAATTTAAGTTCTCCCCGGCAAGAAGAGTCATGATTCCCAAGCCTGGAAAAAAAGAGCTCAGACCCCTAAGTATAGCCAATCCTAGAGAGAAAATTGTACAAAAAGGAATAGCTGTCGTATTGGAAGCAATTTGAGAAAGAACCTTCTCCCAAAGCTCGTATGGATTCAGACCAGGCACATCTCTGCATCAGGCGTTATACCAGATATATAGAAATGGGGCCAGTTACCAATGAGTGATCCAGGGAGATATTTCCAAATGTTTCGATATGATACCACATAAAGTCATAGATAACATACTTAAAAAAAAAATAGTATGTGACAAGACGATGCAATTAATCCGTAAGTCATTGACCGCAGGATATATTGACCAAGAGACAGGAGAACACATTATACCTAACGTGGGTACCCCACAAGGAAGTGTGGTAAGTCCTCTTCTCGCTAACATTGTCTTAAATGAACTAGACATGTACATGGAAGATGTCAAGGCGAAATTCGAAACAGGGAAGAAAAGAGCGATCAACAAAGAGTATAACTCCTTAACATCTAGAATCCAAAATCTGGAAAAATTCCAACCGGGATCCCCGGAGATCAAGAAGATGGTTATGTCAAGAAGAAGAACTCCTAGTACACTATATAACGACCCTAACTTCAAGAGACTCATGTATCTCAGATACGCCGACGACTTCGTAGTATTAATATCTGGTTCGTCTAACGACGCAAATCTAATAAAAAATCGTATAAGTGATATTTTAACTAAGAGATGTGGCCTTGAACTGAATAAGGACAAGTCCATTATTACAGCAACCAAAGATGGGTTTAATTTTTTGGGGGCCTACTGCACCAAACCCTCTGCGGTAAAAGCTGGGATGTTTACATCCAAGAGGGGAAACCCTAGCAGATACAGAATGAGGATGAGAGTAATGATTCCCGTTAAAGACCTTATCAAGAAATTAGTCGCTAATAAATTTATTATAATGGACAAATCTGGACTACCCGTAGCTACAGCCAGAAAAGATCTGATAAACTTTGAACATCATGAGATAATTACATTCTACAACCATCGTATCCGAGGACTCGCTAACTTCTACAGCTTCGCTAGCAACCTGAACAGTCTGAGAAAAATAAATATGTTCTTACAGTTATCATGCGCCCTTACCTTAACTCTAAAACTCAAACTTAGAACTAAGAAACAGGTATTTAATAAATTCGGAGCAAAATTAACTGACCCTGACACGGGAATAGCATTGGCACTACCCGACAACCTAAAAGTGAAACACAGTTTCTCAGGAGGAGAATCCAAGAGGGCCGAAGAGATTTTGAAGATGTCTTGATTCCAAAAATTAACCAAATCTAGTCTTAACAAGAAATGTGTAATTTGTCAAACATCAAACAATATCGAAATGCACCATATCAGAGAAGTCAAAGATGTTAAGAATAAAATTAAAAATGGTAACAGTACATACCAACAATGAGTTGGATCGTTTAACAGAAAACAAGTCCCTCTATGTGCTTATCACCACGATCTGTATCATAGCGGTGATCTCAATTATTCAGACATGACAAAAATTCGTAAGTATACCTAAAGTTTAAACAAAATATTTGGCAGACACCGATGGAAAGCCGTATGATGGGAAACTATCACGTACGGTTTGGAGGGCAGAATACCTGACCCTACTATATTTATTAAGTACTATCTATAGAAACTCAGAATTAGCTACTACAGGTGGTTTAATCTATTTCTTATTAGGAGGTTTAAGTTCATGTTTTATCTTATTAGGAACAAGTTTATTATATGCTAATTCTGGTACAACAAATATGGATGGTTTATACGTAATTACTAGTATAAGTGATAGTATAGGAGGTGCTTCTTCTTGATACCAACCTTATTATATAAATTTCTCTTTACTAATTTTTAGTATAGGATTTTTATTTAAAGTAAGTGCTGCACCATTTCATTTTTGATCTCCTAAAAAAGGACTTGGGAAATCCTTATCAACAAACGTTGGGAGTAAACTATCAAATTCCGGGGAACCCCTAAAGCTTCTGGTACTAAACCATATATGAAAATATATGAGTGGCTGAACTAATTACTCAGGTATAGTAATAAGTCAGAAGATGAGTAAAAACGAAATGGGCAATCGCGGATCTAAGTCAGTAATATATTTGACCAAACAGTCGAGTATTATTGTAAAAGAGCAACGAGTAAATGGTAGTTGACGTGGTATTGATTTACTGCGTTTAAGATATACTCTACTGGGCTTCGAAAGAAGTTATCAAGTTAAAATCCCTTCTAATCAAATTATTCAAAGACAACTTTATTCTACTGTGTCTAAGTTAGACAATAGCAAACTACCTCTAGACCCCTGATTTATATCAGGATTCTCTGATGCAGAAGGTTGCTTTCTTGTTTTAATTCGTAAATCACCAAAAAGCCTACTAGGTTGACAAGTAGAGGTTAATTTCACAATTAACCTTCATGCTAGAGACTTAGATCTTTTAAATCTTATTAAAGCCTATTTTGGAGTAGGAAGAATAAGTAAAGAAAGAAATGGTTGTTGTGATTTTACAATAGGTTCTTTAGATCAAATTATAACAAAAGTAATACCTCATTTTGATAAATATCCCCTAAAAACTAATAAATATTCTGATTATTTATTATTTAAAAAAGTAGTCATTATGATGCAACGTGGGGAACATTTAAAAGCTGAAGGTTTACAAAAAATAATTAATATTAGAGCTTCTTTAAATAGAGGATTAACTCCTTTACTATTAGAAGCCTTTCCTAATACTGTTGCTTTAGCAAGACCATTATTACCACTTAGTGTAAAATTAGACCCTCAATGGCTAGCTGGTTTTACAAGTGGTGATGGTTGTTTTAAAATTAGTATTAGAGAATCTAAATTACATAAAACAGGAAGTCGTGTAGTATTACTTTTTGTAGTAACTCAACACATTAGAGATGAATTACTATTGAAAAGTTTAGTAGATTTCTTTGGATGTGGTCAAACTTATTCGTATAAAGATTATACTGAGTTTAGATGTCAATCATTCAAGGATAATTATGAAAAGATTTTACCTTTTTTCAATAAATACCCTATTATTGGTGTTAAATCTAAGGATTTTGAAGATTGAGCTAAAGTAGCAAAAATGATACAAACAAAAGATCATTTAACTAACGAAGGTTTCGATCAAATTCGTCAAATAAGAACAGGAATGAATAAAGGTAGATATCTATAATAACTACTTTAATTCACTACCCCCTCGTGCCCTCCTATTCTGACCCCCCTGTGGGGGGTGATGGAGGGAAAATGCAAAATCTGAAAGATTTGGGTGAGAGTAGTATGATTATATAAAGTTGTTCTTTTCTTTAATTTGGACGATAAATTTAACCGTCATCATGTGGACGTGTATGATGCTATACCAACAATTGTTACAACATTTGTAGCTATTATAGCTAAAATATCTATATTTATACTATTATTAGAAATAGTGTATTTTACAAGTAATTATTTTTCAGAAACAAGTTCATCTCTTAACTGAACATTTGGTTTATTAATGAGTTCTTTCCTTTCTTTAATAATAGGTACAGTGGTAGGTCTAACACAATTTAGAATTAAAAGATTATTTGCTTATAGTACAATAAGTCATGTAGGTTTTATATTATTAGCTTTAAGTATAACTTCTATAGAATCTATTCAAGCATTTATATTTTATTTAATGCAATACTCTATAAGTAATCTAAACGTATTTATTATATTAGTTACTATGGGATTCTCTTTCTATTTTTATGTTACGGAAAATAAAGAACATAAAGAACTTTTAGATAAAAATAATTCTCCTGCCTTGAGGTGTAGGAAACCTCTTCAATGGGAGCTATGGCCAAACTCCGGGGACCTCCAAAATTTTCTGATACCAAGCTTTAATCGAAAGATTTTAAGTGGATGAACTAATCACTCATGTATGGTAATAACTCGGATTATGATCGAAAGATTAATGGATTACCGCGGATCTAAATCAGATTTTTTTAAATCTGTAAAAGAGCAACGAGTAGACGGTCATAAATGTGTTAGTTTAATACATTTAAGGTATGCTCTAATGGGTTTCGAGAGAAACTATCCAATCAGAATCCTTTCTAAGCATTTAATTACATCAACAAGATCATACACTTCATCTACAAATTTATCACGTAATTTACCCAATAATCTAAATCCCTTATACTTAACTGGTTTTTCAGACGGGGAGTCTAACTTTACAGTAAGAATCTTTCAAAGTAATTTGGTTAAAGTTGGTTGAATTGTTCAACCAGTTTTTCAAATAGGTCTACATAAAAAAGATTTGAGCTTATTAGAGAATATAAAAGCATATTTAGGTGTAGGAGAAATTTATCATAGAGAAACCTCTTGTAACTATATGGTACAATCTTTAAGAGACTTGATTGTAGTAGTAAATCATTTTGAAAAATATCCCCTTTTAACTAAAAAACTTGAAGATTTTAAGTTATTTTCTCAAATTGTTACTTTAGTTAATAGAAAAGAACATTTGACAGCTTCAGGTTTACAAACAATTATATCTCTTAAAGCTTCTATGAATTTAGGTCTACCTACGGCACTAAAAGTGGCTTTTCCTGATCTTACTCCAGCTATAAGACCTATACGTTCTAATGAACAATTATTAAACTCTAATATCGATCCATATTGAATGGTAGGTTTTACAGCAGCAGAGGGGTGTTTTAGTATTAGAATTACTAAGTCTTTAACCACAAAAACTGGATATCAAGTACAATTAAGATATCAAATTACTCAACATTCTATCGACAAGGTATTTATGTACAGCTTGGAAAAATTTTGAGGTTGTGGTAAAGTGTTTTTAAGGTTTAGAGAGAATAAAGTAGATTTTCAAATATTAAAATTTAGAGATCTGTGTGAAAAAGTTCTTCCTTTATTTCAAAGTATAGATTTACAAGGTGTAAAATCTTTAGATTTTGCAGATTTTTGTAAAGCAATAGAGATAATAAAAAAAAAAGAACATTTAACTGCCGAAGGGTTAGATAAATTACGTGTATTAAAACAAGGTATGAATAGAGGTAGATTATAAAAACAAAACTTCAATAGATTTAAGTTAAGTTTTTAAGCGTAAGTTCTTGTTTTTTTCATTTTGTATGTAATTATTTGTATGATAAATCTGGCCGCCATGATTCAATTAATAAGTCAACTAAGAGGATATTTTTATATTAATCCTTTTTTAGCTTTAAGTTTTGCGATTACAATATTTTCATTTGTAGGAGTACCACCTCTTGTAGGGTTCTTTGCTAAACAGATGGTATTAAGTGCTGCTTTAGATAGTGGTTATGTTTTCTTATCTTTAGTTGCTATATTAACTAGTGTAATAGGTGGAGTATATTACCTTAACGTTGTAAAAGAAATTTTCTTTTATAAACCTGAATATAAACTAAATTCTATATTAAAAGATCGTAAATTAATAAGTTATATTTATAACAGAGATAATCTTTTAGTTAGAAATTTAGAATTCAAATATAATAATATTATGATGACTAGTCCTATTTCTATTACAATATCTAGTATCACATTATTAATTTTATTATTTATATTTATGAATAAAGAATGATTAAGTATGGGTACCATTAACCTCCTAATCTTCTTATGTGCTAAGGGGCATTATTTTGCTCATAATTTATTAATGCTATTAAATATAAATCGTATTTCATCGGATGCTTATTTAACAAACTCTCGTCATCATCTCTTTAGTATGTACAATCTATTGTCAGGCACTCGTCTTTCGATTGCCTCAGTTAAAAATAGTTTTAAATGTACTAAATATAATACTCTATTCTCTTCTATCACCCCTGTACAAATGTCAGGTTACTCAACTTTTAATCATGACAACATTCACCCTATTTCACCTTGATTTATATCAGGTTATTCTGATGCAGAAGGTTGTTTCAATGTTAGTCTTCAAAAAAATCCGAACGGTAAATATTATGTACGACCTTCATTCCAGATAAAAGTACACTCAAGAGATAATTTATTATTAATGCGTATTAAACATTATTTTGGAGATATAGGAAAAATTTATCTAACTAATGATGATTCAAAATTCGTTGTAAGATCTTTAGACGAAATCTTAAAAATAATTTCGCATTTTGATAATTACCCTTTAATAACTCAAAAAAAGGGAGATTACATATTATTTAAGGAAATAATCCTTAAAGTAGTTAAAGGGGAACATTTATCAGTAAAGGGATTACAAGAGATTGTAAATATTCGTGCTTCGATAAATTTGGGTTTATCGGATTCTTTGAAGACTGTTTTTCCTAATACTGTGCCTGTCCATAGACCTTTGATCAAAGACATTTCTACCCTTGATCCTGATTGAATGGCTGGGTTTGTTTCAGGTGAGGGATGCTTTTTAGTTCAAATAGCTAAATATGGTAAAGGTAAATTAGATGGTGTTTCATTAAGTTTTAAGGTCTCTCAACATTTGAGAGATGAGTTGTTGTTAAGATCTTTTATTTCTTTTTTTGGATGTGGTCTATTCAATTACCACCATGGAAAAAGTAAGTCAGCAGGGTCAGGGGTATTTATTGTTAGAAAGTTTTCAGATATTTCAGATAAAATATTACCCTTTTTTAAAGATCATACAGTAGAAGGTGTTAAAAGAGAAGATTATGAAGATTGATTGAGAGTAGCCGAACTAATAACATGTAAGGCTCATCTAACCGAAGAGGGGTTAGATAAAATACGTAAAATAAAATCCGGTATGAATACGCTAAGATAATTTATCTTTTTTTTTTATATTTCTAGTACTTAGCCGAGATGCAATAGGTAGCCCGCTAAATTTTCTACTATTAATTAGGGAAAATTTAAATCCATTGGATAAATTGCAAAGACTTCAACACCCCGACGTTTGATTGAGAATTTGCAGCGAAGTTTATCTCAGTATTATCATTATTAGAGTAGGGATCTCTACATGCGCTCCGCGCAAGAGTCCTCTCTAAATATGTGAGATAAAACCGTTCAACGACTAATAGGTGAGTAATACTAACAATAATCCTATATTAAAATCCAATATTTACTTATGTATTAAATACTGAGTAGATAAAGACATAGTCTGAACAATATAGTAATATATTGATAAATTAATTCAAGTTAAGATGAAATTTCATTTCATTAACTAATTAATTGCTAACACCCTTGACCATATTGGTACAAATTTTATTTAATAATTAAATGAGTAGTATGACTTTTTTCTTTTTATTTGTATCTATATTAGCCTTAGTGTTTTTACTAGTAAATTTAATTTTAGCTCCGCACAATCCTTATCAAGAAAAATATAGTATTTTTGAATGTGGTTTTCATAGTTTTTTAGGGCAAAATAGAACACAGTTTGGTGTAAAATTCTTTATTTTTGCATTAGTTTATTTGTTATTAGATTTAGAAATTCTTTTAACTTTCCCTTTTGCAGTTAGTGCATATGTGAATAATATTTATGGATTAATAGTAGCATTATTATTTATAGGTATTATTACTATAGGATTTGTATTCGAATTAGGTAAAAGTGCGTTAAAAATTGATAGTAGACAAGTGATAACTCTATTAAACGTAAAATCATCTAATGTTACAGAACTTATAAGTAAAACATCTTAAAATTTTAAATATATGTTTATTGCCCTGATATCCTTCTTGCCCTTTATCACCCCCCTGCGGGGGGGTAGGGATAAAGGGCACTAAGATAGATATATATTTAAATTCCTTATTGTTTTAACTATTTTCTTCTTCCAACACTCTTACCTGATATCACTACGTGATAAAGGGAATGAGGGGTCAGTTATATATATTTAGAGGAAAATTAAAATTCATATATTATTAAGTTATTCTTATAGCTTAACTATTCCCTTATATAACTTAGTTATAGAGGAGATTTAAAATATCAAATTCAAGGTTTTTAACCTAAATTTACTTTATATCGTGCCCCTTTATCCCTTTATCACTACGTGATATCAGGGATAAAGGGCAACAAAATAAGTAAATGTTCTAGTGATAGTTATATATTAAAATAAAGTGATATATTTTTACATTAAAAAAAAATGATACAAGCAGCAAGAATTATAGGTACAGGTTTAGCAACAACAGGTTTAATCGGAGCTGGAGTAGGGATAGGTGTAGTGTTTGGTGCATTAATTTTAGGTGTAGCCAGAAATCCTTCTTTAAGAGGTCAACTATTTTCTTATGCTATTTTAGGTTTTGCTTTTTCTGAAGCAACTGGATTAATGAGCAAATAGTTCAGTATAAACAGGGTGAATTGCAAAGAGTACTTTATAGGTTTAAAGTTAATTTGCAGCGAATCTTAATTAAAGGCGAAGATATTTTAAATTATCTTAGGATTAAGCACGTTCAACGACTAACAGATGAGTAGCCTAACAATAATTCTGTATATAGTACCCTACTTTTTATTAGAGGTGCAAGCACCTCTAATAAAAAAGCAAGACATAGTCTGATCAAGGTAGTAATATCTTGTATAAGGTTTAACCTTATAGTAACGTATGATGTATTTAATAGATTTACACCCTTTTTTTACGGTTTATTATTATCTGCCTGAGTGTTATTTAGTTCAATTTTTGACTATATACATAAGGCTATTTTTAATTTATTTTTCCTTTATTTGTGTATAACACAATATATAGTTTTTTCTAATCCGGAGGATATTGCTGCCTCTAATGACGATAATAAAAATCATATTAGTAGCTCGGACCTTCAGAATAAGGATTCAGAGTTAGATTGTAAAGAACCTTTTAATAAATTTGCAAGATTTTATAGTGATCCTGCAAACCAAAGAAGCAAGATACGTGAAGAAAATAACGGAAAAATAGGTGTTTATGCTTGAGTAAATAAGATAAACAATAAAGTCTATGTAGGTAGTGGGGACCCCTTATATACAAGACTTAGTGATTATTATCAACCATGATATCTAGCTTCTAGAGGTAACTTATATGTAGTAAGAGCTTTTAATAAATATACTATGGCTCGGCCTCCGGCCAAGTTTCAGTCGAAGACGCCCGAAACTAATTTTAGTTTATATATTAGAATATACAAACTCTGAATCTCTTATAGCGTGCGAGCAGAATTGAATAAATCTTATTAACCCTGAATATAATACAAACCCTAACGCAGGAAGTACTAAAGGCTATAAACATACGGATGAAGCTTTAGAAAAAATGCGTAATATTTCTTTAGGTAGAACGCATACAGAAGATGTAAAACATCTTATGAGTGTAAACCGTAAAGGCGTAAATAATCCCTTTTATGGAAAAAACCATAGCCCTTCGTCCGTTTAAGGACGTACTGGGCTGCTTTATAAATCGAAGATTTATATCAGCCGTGCAGAAACTATCGAAAGATTTAAAGAAATAGCCTCTACTAGGGAAAATTCGCCTGTTGAAGGGTTAGAGGTAGAAATTACAGATTTAGATACTAAAATTACTTTTGTGTATGATTCAATACGAAAAGCGGCAGTATCTATTAATTCTGATATTAAAACTATATTACGAAGGGAAAAATAAAAAAAAAGAAAAAGGTATAAATACGCCTTATAGAAAAAGGTATATAATCTCTATTAAACGTGATTAATCATACAGTACTAACATAATGTATTTGCATTAATGATGGCTTTTTTGCTACTTTATGTTGCATAATAGGAGTATTAGTGTGTTACTTCTCATTAAGCAACTGCAATTACTTTTTTATCCTTATTAGTTTATGCATAGGTATACTTTTAGGTTTATATTATACACTAAATATAAAATCTGTATATTTTGGCATATTCAAATCTATTAGACTTGGGTTTTTGGAATGAGCTTTAAGTAGTCCACCAAAACCTCACGCCTTTGTAAGTCTTCCTTTACAAAGTTCATTTTTAAACCTTAATCCATATTTTAAATATTTAATGGATTTATCTTTTAAAATAGTTATTAATATTATAAAATATGTGGTATTTATCTTTCCTTTTATTATATTATTTAGAACTACGTATCATTGTTGATACTATGATGTTTGAACTTTAGCTTTTTTTACTCAACAGTTGGTAAGTAACATTCCTTTTATAGGAGAATCCTTAATGAATTCTCTTTGAGGAAATAAATATTTATTAACTTTTGATGACTTAGAAAACCATAAATATATAATAGAAACTCTATTTACAGGTGGCCTAGGAGGTAGTTTAGGGAGAACTTTATATGAAACCTTTTCTACTGATTTATTTAAACAACCAGCAGGTATAGGTATAGGTGTAGATAACCACCCTGAGGTAAAAATTAAAGGAAGTACTATTTTAATGGATAGAGTTACTGTTCAAGGTTTAGATTGAGTAGAACGTCCTAAATTTTTCCCAACTTCAGGAGACCCTTCAGAGTCTGCAGCAGCTGAAATGCGTGCAGAAATTTTAAGAACAATAATTCAAGTGTCACGTGATGCTACATACATATACAATATAGATTACCAAGAAAAAGTAGCTAAATTAAAATATTGAAGTAGTTTACCAATAAGTTTAAAAGAGCCTGACTTTTATTCTGATTTTGGGAAGGTTCTTAGACTTGAGTCACAAGCAATTACAAGAGCTCTTCAAATGAGAATTATTTGAATGCAAGGAATGGATAAAGGGATGGATTTCTTGAGTGAACATGACGCAAATGAAATTCGAAAAATACATAAGCTTCTTTTAGACAATATAAAACAATATAATTCTAAATTAGACGAGTTAAATGCTAAGTTAGAAAAAAAAGGAGATGTAATACTTTTTTTTCATCAATTTTTTGATGAAACTAATGCTTTTCGTAATAAAAATACTCCTATTGTTAATAAAGCAGAAAAAATCTTCCTATCAAGCTTTAGAACAAGTACTTATTCTGATTCTCCTATATTCAAAGAATTGATCAATAAGGATTATATTGAAGGTAAACACGCTTTCAATAAAGAAGAACAATACTTAAAAAAAAAAGTATCTGAAGCATTGAAGGATGCAAAAAAACCAAAATAATAGTATATAAGTAGCTAAAACTAAGTGTTTATATAATATATTATAAGTATACTTATAATATTATAATTTAAATTATTTAATTGTAAACTATTATATATTTAAACCTAAATAAGAAAAAAGAGACATATATATTTTTGCCCTTTATCCCCTCTTAGCCCTGATATCATTTCATCTTCCCTTTGCTTTGGCTGCTGTATTTTTTTTCAAAAAAAATAAAAAAGCAAAAGGGGGGGTACACGGGGATATAAGGACACGAAATAGTTATTTTTAATATTTAGATCCTCGTATAAGAATATTAAATATAATCATTTTTAATTGCCTTTGGTGTCTCTTTTTACCACTTCGTGGTAAAAAGGGAACAAGAGAATGACGGAGAAGATATTTTAGTCTTTCTGATACCAGTATAGATAAAAATAATAAAGCCGTAAAAAAAAATAAGGAAGCAGATAAAAAAAAAAAAAAAATTTTAGCTTAAAAAGCTAAAATTGTATTATATTTTGCCTTTACCATGCCTTGGGCATGGTAAAGGCACACACACACACATTAATCTTTAACTCTATAATTAATTAATTATATAATAAATTATTTTATTGCCTATTCCCCTATTACCCCTCTTATCTATTGGAGATAAGAAGGGTACACGGGAAAAAGGGCACGAAAAAGAATAGTTTTATAGAGATATTTATAAAAAAAATAAATTATGTTATTTATTCAAAATATTTTAAATCTAAATTTTGATGTACCTACTCCTTGAGGTATATATTTCCAAGATAGTGCTACACCTCAGATGGAGGGATTAGTAGAATTACATGACAACATTATGTACTACCTTGTGATAATATTATTCGCAGTATCATGAGTATTATTATCTATTATCAGAAATTACGTTGAAACTAAATCACCTATATCTCATAAATACTTAAATCACGGTAAAGTTGTGCCTTCTAAAAAGTGTTTTAAGTTTAATAATATGAATTGTATAAAGTTTTACAGTACTTCTCCTAACCTTAATGTAAAGTTTTATGAAGATGCTTTTTCTATGAGAAAATTAATTATAAAGGAGAATAAAGATAGATCAGGGATTTATAAATGAACCAATAAATTAACAAATGATATTTATGTTGGGCAATCTATAGATTTAGCTAAAAGATTTATTAAATATTTCAATTTAAGTTATTTGTTGCCCTCCGGGCACGAAAATAGAGAAACTCTTGTAATAAGTAGAGCTTTAATTAAATATGGTTATTCTAATTTTTCATTGGAAATACTAGAATACTGTGATATAAAGAATTTAACAGAAAGAGAACAATATTACATGGATAAATTAAATCCTAGATATAATACTTTAAAAATAGCAGGTAGTTCTTCAGGCCATAAACTCTCGGCTCCTAATAAAAAATATATTTTTTTTATAAGGCCTAGCGCACCCCTTGAGCCAGCTAGCTGGCGAGGTGCGCGCGAGGCTAAAGAAACTAAAGCAAAAATTAGTTCCGGCCGCCACCCTTGGTGGCTGGAACTTGGGCTTCGCCCTAGTGAAGCTTTAAAGGGGACATATGTTAAAGAAAAATCACCCTGATTTGGTCGTACTCATTCTGAAGAAACTAAAGCACTTATGTCTTTAACTAGATCCAAAATAAATAATTTAGGGAAAACTCATACTGAAGAAACTAAAGAGTTAATGAGACAAAAAGCTTTAGCCCTTCGTCCGTCCAAGGACGTACTGGGCTGCGGAGCCGGTAGAAAACATTCTGAAGAAACTCTATTAAAAATGAGTAGTATAAGAGGTTATTCCGTGAACATACTTGAAAAATGTGATTCAGAAGGATTTAAACTAATAGGTAGTTTTGTTTCAATAAGAAGAGCAGCCAAATTTTTAGGTATTAGTAGTAATACTGTAAGACTTTATATAAATTCAGGTAAAATATTTAAAGATAGATATAAATTTACCGGAGAATCTCCAAAATAAACTTAAAAAAACTATCAGTCAAATTCCACTATTTGCTGGAAACTCCTAAAGTTTTTAGGTACTATAAAGACAATAAATATAAACTTTATCAGTGATAACCCTAAAGGATGTACAATGGATTATCAGCAGGAAACCAACAAGTATTAAGTACTTAAGTAGGATCCTCAGAGACTAAACGTGGAAACCTTTTATAAGGTAAGATATAGTCCAGTTAAGTATGAAAGTACTTATGTTTTTGACACTGATAGAATTAATATGAACTATTACCCCGGCAGTAATATTAATATTAATTGCATTCCCTTCATTTAAATTATTATACTTAATGGATGAAGTAAATGATTCTTCAATGTCTGTTTTAGCAGAGGGTCACCAATGATATTGAAGTTATCAATACCCTGATTTCTTAAATTCCGATGAAGAGTTTATAGAATTTGATTCATACTTAGTGCCAGAATCTGATTTAGAAGACGGAGCTTTAAGAATGTTAGAAGTTGATAATAGAGGGGGAAAGGCCTTAAGCAAGCCTTATTTAACTCTAAAGTAGCCAAACTCCGGGTAAATCCTAATAGCTCAGAATACTAACTTCTAACCTAAAAGGGTAAGGTAAGGGCCAGGCTAATTACCTCCTTGTGAAAGGATTTAATTAAAATACAAATCCAAAAAAGATTTTTTTTTTATTAAATGGGTACAGTAATAAGTTCTGTAGATTTGACGAAAGTCAAAATGGATGTTCGTGGATCTAAATCACCTCTTAACAATGTGTAAAAGAGCAACGAGTAGACGGTTACTCGCCATATATTAGGTTAAAACCTCGAATACCTCTTGAATACAAAGTGAGGATAGATATATGGTGTAAGGTGTATTCTAATAGCCTATTATTTTATTTCACGGTCGGTTTCTTTGTAATTTATAAGTATACACTTCTAGAAACAGAAAAAAAAAATTAAAATACGGAAACGAGGCGTTATGTCTTCAGCTTATTACTAAAAGTAAGGAAATTCCTCTCAAGTTAAAAGAAGATTAAGGTATGTTATCCTTTTAATCCTAACATTTGTGAGACCTAGTTTAAAGAAGGTTAAACATTATTTTTCTTCTTCTAATGCTTTAAGTATAAGAAAGTATAGCACGTCTTGTGTAGATCCTGAACCATCTGGTTTAAACCCGTGATTCATCACAGGTTTCACAGATGCAGAGGGTTGTTTTTCTATTTCAATCTATAAGGATACTACGCGTAGCCTAGGTTGAAGAGTGGGTGCTGAATTTCTAATTGGACTACATAAAAAAGACGTAGAACTTTTAAAACTTATTCAAGCAAATTTGGGTGGTATAGGTCGAATAGATAAATTCGCTAAAGATGCTTGTGCTTTAAGGGTAAATACTCTAAGTCAAATGAAGATGATAATTCATCATTTTGATAAATACCCTTTAATTACTCAGAAACACGCTGATTATCTTCTTTGAAGAGAGGTAATTATGATGATGCTGCGAAAGGAACATTTAACTCAGGAAGGGCTTTTAGCTATTCTAAGTTTGAGAGCTTCCTTGAATTTAGGATTATCTGAAAGTTTAAAGACAGCTTTCCCAAACATCGTCCCTGCCTTTAGACCTTTAGTGGAGAATACAACTATTCCACATGGAGAATGGCTAGCTGGGTTTACATCGGGTGAGGGTTGTTTCTTTGTTTTTGTAAGTAAATCTTCAACGCATGCATTAGGGTTTAGAGTCCAATTAATATTCCAAATAACTCAACACTCTCGTGATGAGAGATTAATTAAAAGTTTAATCTCTTATTTAGGTTGCGGTAGGTTAGTTACTAGCTCTGATGGTAAAGTGCAGTTCAGAGTAGAAAACTTTACGGGTAATTACGAAAGAATCCGAGTCTTTTTTGCTAAATACAATATTCGAGGGGTAAAACTTGAGGATTTTAAAGATTGATGTCTTGTCGCTGAACTAGTGCAAGGTAAAGAGCATTTGACTCAAGAAGGGTTGGATAAAATTGAAAAATTAAAAATGGGTATGAACAAAGGAAGAGCTTAATTTTTTCATGTTAGTTTAATCTCTTTAAAGTAGAAGCCATTTACCTCCACTTCACGTCGGATAAGAGTTTGGTACAATTTCGACGTATCAAACCAATCTAAACAAGCTATAAAAGATAGAAAAAAATATAAAATATCGGAAACGAGGCGTTATGTCCTTAGCTTATACTTAAAGGTAGAAGAGGACGAGGACATGTTATCCTTCCTGAATTAACACACGTTAGATTCATCATTACTTCTGGTGATGTTATACATTCTTTTTCTGTTAATGCTTTAGGTATAAAATGTGATGCATAAAAAAATAATGGATGTAGGCTATTCGTTATGTGTGCTAAAGAGCTAAACTCCGGGGAAGCCCTAAAGCTTTAGTAACCAAAGATAAAAAGGAAACTTTTTAACCGGCCTGATTAATGACTCAGGGTAAGGTAATATCACTAAAGATGATGGTAACTGAAATGGGCGATCGCGGATCTAAATCAGTAATATATTTCTTTTTACCCCAGATCCCCAAAAGGGGAAGTGGTTATGTAGCATGGGATAGAATTAGGTTATTATTGTAAAAGAGCAACGAGTAGACAGTTCTTCAATCAAGTTTATATATGTTACGAGCGGAGCGTCGATGACTATTTTTTTGATTGTAAGGTGTACTCTAGTCGCCGGGAAATCCGGTTCTAGGATCAAATAAAACGAGATAGTATTTACTATTCTGAATATAACCCTAGATTAAAGTTTCTACAACGGCCTGACCTTTTTACTAGGTTTAAGTTGTTATGCGGTTTATTTTATAATTCTAGCCTTCTTTTCCTTTTAATTTCATTAAGGGATAAGGGGAAAAGGCTATGAAAAGTTTATGGATTAATGCTGAGATTTATTCCAGGTAAAATAAAATCTAATACCGTAAAATTAGAATTTCCAAATAGAGCTAGTTTAATTGGCTTTAATAAGCGTCCTAATGTTAATTTATTCAATAATAAATGATCATGTACGGATAAATTTAAATTCTTATATAGATTTGAATCTGGATTAACACTATCTGGTACCCCGAAGGGGAAAGAGAAGGACTATCGTCCTAATACTATAGCTTTAGAACATATTAATAGCGGTAATCCTATAACAAGTGAAGTTATTAATAGTGTGTTGCTTAATCAAAATGTTTCTATAACTCAGAAAGATTTAGACGATCTTTTATCTCTTCCTAAAGTTAATTTTGATTTACCTATTACAGATCAAACATATCCTGCTTTAGTAGGATTAATAGGAAAACCGGGTTCTAGGCGTAGTAAAGCAGGAGTATATATTTTTTCTCACAAGTATTCTGATAAAAAATATGTAGGATCAAGCAATGATTTAGCAAGAAGATTTAAACAATATCATCCCCTTTGGGGAAACGAAAAGAATACTTTATTTTCTCGGCCTTCGGCCAAGTTTCAGTCGTCTCTAAAGACGACGCCCGAAACTAACAAAGATACAGGTATTTTGTTACCGGCTCCGCTGCCCAGTACGTCCTTAGACGGACGAAGGGCTATGATAGAAAAAGAAGATTTAAAGGCGTTTACTCTAGAGGTTGCCGTTATACCTTCTGCTTTTTCTAAATATTCTCATTGTTTTTTAGAACAGTATTTTTTATTAGATAAGAGATTTAATCTTAATACTCATAAGATAGTGAATTTCAGAGTTAATCAAGGGTTTAAAATATATTTATACGATAAGGACTGTAAAACTTTATATTATTCTAGTATCTCATTAAATGCTTTTTGTGCTGATTTAGGTATACATCATACTTCTTATAAAAAACATGTAAACAAGAATGAACTTTTTTAGGTCATTTTATTATCTCTAATAACCTTATTTCAGAAGCAGTACCTACAGATTTAACAGAATTACAGGTTCGTGCGCTTATTGATAAACAAAGAATAAATAGTTTAGGTAAATTGCACAAATCTTCTGGTAGCTCAGTAGAGGTTTTTGATACAGATACAAATACTACTATATTATTTGATTCAGTAGCAAAAGCAGCATCTAAATTCGGTATTAGTAGATCATCTGTAAGAAATTACATATCTAATGGAAAGCCATACAAACATCGTTATATGTTTAAGTTTGTTTCTCTTTAACTGTTCCCCTGATATCACTAGTGATAGACGGGATGAAGATGGTTAAATAAAATTATAAAAAGCCGGTATTTTTTTAGGTCGAAGTTGTAGCACGACCCTGGTAGATTAAACCAAGTATCTGTTTTTGTAAATAGAGAAGGGGTATTTTATGGTCTTTAACATTGGCCAAAACTGTGGTGAACCTATGGTTAAAAATCATCAAATTGCGGGAAACCCCTAAAGGAATCTTAACTAAGTAAGTATGGTAACATAACTTATGGCACAGGTAATGACTCGTGGTACAGTAAAATCAAGATTTATTATTCAATGGGCAATCCGCAGCCAAGTACCAAGTATAAAATATTAGGTATGCAGTTCATCGACTAAACGGTGGTTGGTATTATTAGTTTTAATAATGCTTAAGATATAGTCAAGCCCCTCCTGAAAAGGTGTAGAAAAATATGAATAGTTTAGTGTCATACTTCCTTTTTATCTCTTGGAGATAAGCGGGAAGAGGCCCCACATATTTTTTGTTAATTATATATTAATTCGTTAATATATTTAGGGATCTCTACAATAGTTTGCTAAACTTATTTTTTAATAAAAAAAGAAATTTTTAATTCTTCCGGTCCCCATAATCTCTTCGAGATAAGGGGAAAAAGGGCATAAAGCTTTTGTCCTTTTAGGGTTAGGCATAAATACTATAGTAGTATTTGCAATGTGCAATTAAGAGAAGTGTTTTTAATAATCACTTAAAACTAGGTAAACGCTTAGGAGCAGGTTTAATACCTGCTCTAACATTAACTAGATCTAAAAGATCAGTTAGATCTTTGGAGGCGCAGCGTAATCCCGAGTCTTTAGCGTTAGAACACATCAAAAGTGAAAAACCTACTACTTCATCAGTAATCAATCAAATATTATTAAATCAAAATTTATCAGTTAATGACTCAAAATTAGTAGAATTATTAAAAGTTAAAGGTGTTGAAATGGATCTTCCTATTTATACACCGGAAAAAAAGAAACTTTTAGATGATTTAACAGGTAAATCTCCATATAAGGGTTTCTCAGGTGTATACATGTTTATACATAAAAATAGAGGTGATAAATATGTAGGTTCATCTAATTTATTGAGGCGTAGAATGGATTACTATTTTAAAGGAGATTTTCCTTTAATTGGAAAATTTCTACCTTTACTTCACCAAGAAGGACTAGAAGCTTTTAAATTAATAATCTTTAAATTAGATAGTCGTAAATTTAGTAATCAAGACGCATTAATTTTAGAACAATATTATTTATTAAATAAAGAATTTAACTTGAATACTTTAAGAGTTGTTAATGCAGGATCTTCAAAAGGTGATGCTGTATATGTTTATGATCTAACATGTAGCACTCTTTATTACAAAGCTAAATCTAAAATTGAGTTAAAAAAAGTCTTAAAAATACATACTGAAACTAGTAAAAAGTTTGTAGATTCTAAAATACCCTATCTTAACAATTTTTTATTATTAAGCTATCCTATTCCTAATGCTTTAATTAGCAATATTTCTGTAGAAGAGTTAGTGAGTATAATGCAAAAAGAAAGACAAAATACGTATATATTAGGAACTCGTAGAAGTATTCTTGTGGAGTTAGAAATTAAAGAAGGAAATAAATTTCTAGATTCTTGAGGTCATACTTTAAATTTTGATTCTTTAACATCTTGTGTTGAGTATTTAAGAGAATTAGGTTTAATTATAAAAAGAGACACCCTTACTAAATATATAAAAAATGCAAAAGTGTTTCATCATTTCTTATGTAAATACTCAGATAAAATTTTACCAGATAATTTTGAACAAGTTGGATTAATTATTGATGAATATAAAAAATTAAAAATAGATACTGACTTATTAAAAGTCAATAAAAAAAATAAACCTTTATTAGTAAAAGCCTTGGCGGCGACTTCAAGGAGTCGCCTAGGCAACCCGGCGGGCCGGGTAGGAGAAAATTTAGAAAAAGAATTTGAAAGTATTAAGGATACAATTAAATACTTTAAAACTCTAAATATCTCATTAGATAGAAAGACTTTATATACTCGTTTAAAAGACGGTAAAGTTTATAAAGATTATTATTTTACTTATAAATAATTAGATTTAAGCGGATATTTTCAGCTTAATGCTACCTTATGAAGTAAGTGTACTAATATAAGTTTATTAATTATATTAAATTACAGTAGAGATAATTTGCAATGTTCTGAAATATGTGGTATTTTACACAGTTCAATGCCTATTGTAGTTGAATCAGTAAGTTTAGAGAAATTCTTAACATGATTAGAAGAACAATAGAAATAATAGATTAGATTTAATCTATCCATATAATAATATATATTTTAGTATATAGGTATTATATATAGTTATATATATATATATATATATAAAGTGTGTTAGTTTAATGGTAGAACCAAGTATTACGGCTACTTTGGTACGAGTTCGAATCTTGTACACACTTATAACAGTAGTCTAATGCAATTTATAACTATTGCAGGTTGGGTCAAATGAATAAATTCATTTCTTTATTTTTTTTTATTTAGATTTTACTTTGAAAATACTTTTATTTGGGTATTTTATTTTTATTATTTAATAGTAATAACTGAGGAAAAAGACATTTAGTATAACTAAATTTAGTTATACTAATATAGAAATAGTGAGTTTATTATGATTTTTATAGCAAGTATAATATTACTTCAAGAATAGGGGGGGTTACAACGTAGAAGAATTAGCAACTATGCGTACGATTTAGCTCATAGTTATCCAATTTTACTCAAACAACTTGCGTTTTTGAGAAAATTACTTTACACACCCTATAAATCTCAACATCCTAAAACACAAACTTTACACCGCTTACCTTGGAGTATTTTTACTTTAACGGTATAGCACAAGAAATCATGGCGTGTTCATCAGATATGAATATATCGCAAGATTTACACAATCTTCGCCTGAGTATTACGAGTTTCTACTCAAAATATGAGAAGGCTTGTTTCAGCGATGAACAGCTTAATGAGCTCGGTGTTATGTCTTCCAAGTTGTCTCGTTTACAGAGGCCCAATGAATCTAACACCTTTGTTAAAGATGTTATCCCTCTACCTTTCTTTGACTCTATGTTAAAGAAAATAAAACAACCGAGTTCTCTTGAACATACTGTAGCAACTTTGGTTACTACTAGTATAATGAAAGTTTTCTTTTCTAATGTATATTCAGCAGAGAATACTAACTCTATCTGGCTTATAACACCTGAACAAAGAGATGAGGATTCCAACAAAATTCCTGATTTGGCATTGGAAAAATTGACACTTGTAGATCAAAACCCCTGTCGTGTACCTTATCTTTTCTGTGAGTTCAAAAGAGAAGGTAAAGCATCTACGCATTATCAAGCTTTGTTTCAATTGATCTATGCTTGTCGCGCTAAACTGAAGTCCTTCAGTTATAATAATAATATATACCTGCTAGTTGTTACAGGTACATATGTTAGTTTTTGGGAAACGGATATTGAGGCTATAACAGAACCGTACAATAACTGCTGGGATTCGAATGAAGATCCTGAACCTATTAGTCACGTGTTGGGTTGTAGGTCTCTTTTCCAACAGGCATCAAAAGAAAATGAAGAATTTTCTTGTCCGTATGCAGTAGAACAAGATAATATTCCTGGAGAAGTTGCTAGTTTGAATTGTGAGGGGCAATATATCTCTATGTCCAAAAGAATTGAGCAGGTAGAAGGTGAGTTGAAGGCATTGAAATCAGAATTGTCTAAGCCTTAATATTTGGGGACTAATCTGGAGGTTGATTTGAATAGATGTATTAATGTTGAAATTTGCTTTAAGACGTCTAACATGGTGGATGATAAAATTAAAAGTCAAAAAAAATTGTAGAACTCCGTACTACTAAAAAAAAAAAGGAAAGGAAAATGAAATCTTAAAGCGTTGGAAAAGAATACATAATCTTCTTTGGGAGAAAAATGTTTCTTTTTCAGGCTCAAGGTTATGGGCTAGAATGTGTCTTAGATATTTCTTTAAGAAGTCATTTGGATGTTTTTTTTATTTATTAAGGCATGTTTCATCTACAGAACCAAGAGAATTTTAGGGTAGGATTGGAAAAAAGGTTTAAAAACTATAAATCAAAAAAAAAAAGTGTAATTTCTTGAAATAAAAAAGAAACTCTCAAAAAAAATAAAAAGATTATGATTGTAGATGGTCTACACTTTGATTGCAGATCTTAAGTTTGAGGTTAGATTCCTCCATAATCTTCCAAGTATTTCCCCATGGGATTTATTTATAGGCTCTCCAACTGTCCTATAAAGACAGGCATGGCTGTCTAAATTTTGCTGATCTCACCCACATGTGGCGGGTTCCTATTTGTCGGGCTCTTATATTATAATTACCCCTCGCTACGTATAAAACTAAAAAGTTCATAGCTACATAAGTATAAACCTAAAAAGTTCATAGTGATGTTACTAAAAAGTTTATAGATATATACATAGTGTATGTGGGATCACCTGCTATTGGTACAGTAGATAGCTATTTTATTTTAATATAAAACAATTAATTATAATGTATGCTAAATTATAGGATAATAAAAATGTTATATATTTTTCAATAGTATAAAAAGAAAAAAAAATATGAAGCTGATTTGTTTAATTGGTAATACAATTATTGGTATAACCATAATTATAAAAGTTCGAATCTTTTATCAGCTTTGTGGTAGATAGTGTTATGATAAGCTTCTACCCCCCCGTCTGATCCCAACTTCTTAGATGTGTAATTGATGATTACGCTTTTAAGCAAACTTGCTGAATATTAACTCTTTCATCTTGATCGAAACTCTACACAACTTCTTGCTTCAAAACCCATCATACCCCTTAACCCTTAGACGGATGAATCTAGGGTTAATACCTAAGCAACGGCCATGGCTGCTACTACACCCACAACCCCGGCTTCTTCGCTTGAAGTTGAAGAAGTCTTGACCACCGAACCCATCCTTGAGGAGCTACCTTCACCTATTTTTGTGTATTCTGAAGAGGGGTCCGAGCTGGAAATGTATATGCGGCCACTTGTTAAGAACGATTCTGAGAAATACCAATCATGGTTAAACCAAGGAGACTCGGTTGTTTCTTATGGTCAAGCAAGATCCGAAGCCAATGGTAGTGAAGCCAAAACCAGGCTGCAAGATCTTGTGAATATACCTCTAACTCAAGGGATACATTGGGGTTTTTTTACGAAAAACCCTGAGAGTTCCGAATCTGAGTTCATCGTCGGTGAAGGGGGAGTGAATACTTTGACCGGTTCTTGGCCTGAGTTCTATGGCAGTATACTCAAAAACTATCTGGAGGGGCCTCGATGCCGATACTTTTGGATGTTTCAACTAAGAATCATAGAGTATTGGTGGGAACTTCCCCGTTGTCAGACAAAGAAGAAAGTATATACTTTCTCTCTGTTTGAAGATACTGAAGGTGTAAGGAGACCATTAGAGCAATTGTGTGTTCGAACATATGACGAACAGACTAAGCCAGATGTGGATCTATGCTACCGATTTACAGATTGTGGGGTATTAACTCAAAGTCAATTTTCGTATTGGCGATGTTTTCGTGGTTTTTTTTATGTTTCAACTCAGATGCCTATTGTAGAGGATATACCTTCTAGTATTCCCCCTTCTGAGCGCCTTAGCTTTAGAAAACTGAAGCCTACGGATGCTCCTGCATTATATTCCCTTCGAAATCAAGAAGAAGCTTCAAAATGGTTTGATTTTGACTACTCAGGGAATTCTCGGTTTGATAACATCCAAGCTGTTGAAAGACGGATAGATATATGGTCTTCAAGCAATTCTGAAGAGCATGTTTACGGGATCTTTTTGAAAAAAGATTCCGGCACAGAAGGTGAATTAATTGGACAGGGTGGAATATCTTTATCCTCTTCGCATTGGCCACCTGCTGTGAGTTATGTTTTCAAACAGGAGTATTGGAGCTTAGGGTATGGCACTGAATTTCTAAGATCCTTATTAAAGATCTGGTGGGGTTTGCCTCGTACGCAAGAAAGAGTAAGAGTTGGTGCCCGCCATTTTAATTATTCTAGTGAGGTTGTTACCTCGATAGAAGAAATGGTTACTGCTCTCACTAGAATAGATAATGATCGAAGCAACCATTTGCTAAAAAAGGTTGGATTTCAAAGAAATCCAAACCCTATTCTTCAAAGTGAGAGTTATTCTAAGAATTATGTCCTTAGAAGTATCTCATGGCAAATGTACAAAAGAGATTTTGAAGAAGCGGAGGAAAGGAATTCAAAGAAGAAGTAGGCTTGTTTTAGCGGATTTTTCTTTTGCGGCAGTTGGGATGCTTATTTGGGGGCTTTTGGTTTTTTATTTTCTTTCATCTTAAGCGTGCTCCGCAAAAAAATGTAAGTAATTTTAGGGGAGGATTGGAAAAAAAGTTAAAACTAAAAACAAAAAAAAAATGGAGTGTAATTTTATTTTAAAAAAAGATAAACTTTCCAAAAAAAATTTTTTAAAGTATGTTTGTCTAAAGATAAGACCTTAGTATATTATCTTTAATATTAAGATATTGGTTCGAGTCCAATACATATTTATTATTTGTTAGAATACATAACAAATATTTTTATTACAATAATTTAAATTTTCTGAATATATATAATGAATATTACTTTAATACTTTTTTTAATAGGGATCCTAGGATTTGTGTTGAATAGAAAAAATATTATATTAATGCTTATTTCTATAGAAATAATGCTATTATCTATAACATTTTTAATATTGGTAAGTTCACTTAACATTGATGATATAATAGGTCAAACATATGCTATCTATATAATAGCAGTAGCAGGTGCAGAATCTGCTATAGGTTTGGGTATTCTAGTTGCTTTCTACAGATTAAACTCCTCCTTTAAATTATCTCCTTATTTTATAGCTCCTTATAAAAATATATATCCTTATTCAAAAGTCAGATTTTTTTCTACAAATGCTAAACAAATACGTAAGGTTAATACTATTTCTCTGAAGGCGCAAGCTCTAGATTCTTCATTTATTACAGGTTTAATTGACGCAGAGGGTTCTTTTGTTGTAACTATATTAAAAAATACTAGATATCGTTTAGGATGAGTTATACAAGCTAGATTTCAATTCAAACTCCATGAAAAAGACCGAGATTTGGTATTAGCAATCCAAGATTTTTATAATAATATAGGTTATATATCTAATATTAATAAACGAAATTCAGTTGAATTTAGAGTTACTAATATTAAAGATTTATACGTTATTCTATCGCATTTAGAATCTAGTCGGCTTCTAACTAATAAGTGTGCAGATTTTTTACTATTTAAAGAAATATGTTCTATTATTCTTAATAATAAACATTACACACCTGAAGGGTTGCAAAAAATTATTAATAATAAAGCAGCTATGAATTGAGGTCTATCTGATAATTTAAAAGAAAATTTCCCCTTAACAGTACAAACACCAAGACCTATCGTTACTAGTGATATAAATAATATAACACCTGAATGGGTAGCTGGTTTTTGTACGGGAGAATCTAACTTTTCTATTTTTATAACAGGTAAATATGCTTCAGTTCGTTTTTCTGTAAGTCAGGATATAAGAGACGCTTTATTGTTAGAAAATTTAGGTATTTATTTAGGTTGTGGTATAATAAATAAATATAAAAATCGAGACGTTTGTGAGTTAGTTGTGGCAAAAATAGACGATATTATTATGAAGATTATACCTTTTTTTGAAAAATATCCAATAAAAGGTTCTAAGTATAATAATTATATCTATTTTAAAGAAGCAGCCTTTATCATTAAAAATAAAGAGCATCTTACAAATAATGGTATGGATAGAATAAAAGAGCTAAAAGGTATAATTAATAAGGAATAATTTAAAGTTTTGATCAAGATAGATAGAGTGAACCTTTATCTAGTTATAGTTCTACCTATAGCTAAACTTTCAAATTGCGGGAAACCCTTAAAGACAAATCTACCAAATTAACATGGTAACATAGTTAATGGCATAGGTAATGACTCATGGTAAGGTAAAAACGGTTTGTATATATAGGCAATCCGCAGCCAAGCACCTTCAGATCCCCAGATCCCCCCAAGGGGGAAGAAATAGGGGGAAGAGGTGTGCAGTTCATCGACTAAATGGAAGTTGGTTTATTTAAAATAAGCTTAAGATATAGTCAGTTTTAATATGAAAGTATTAAAGTAAAACGAAGAGGAAGTATAGCGATAGAATATAAATAATGTATTTAAGTATAATAATTTTACCTTTATTAGGATCTATAGTTGCTGGCTTTTTTGGTAGAAAAGTTGGAGTTAGCGGTGCACAGTTTATTACATGTTTTAGTGTAATTACAACTACAATATTAGCAATCATAGCTTTTTTTGAAGTAGGTTTTAATAATATACCAGTTTCAATTGAATTATTTAGATGAATAGATAGTGAATGATTTAACATTGTATGAGGTTTTGAGTTCGATAGTTTAACAGTAAGTATGTTAATACCTGTTTTAATTATTAGTTCTTTAGTTCATATTTACTCTATAAGTTACATGAGTAATGATCCTCACATACAAAGATTCTTTAGTTATTTAAGCTTATTCACATTTATGATGATTATATTAGTTACAGCTAATAATTACTTATTAATGTTTGTAGGTTGAGAAGGTGTAGGAGTTTGTTCTTATTTATTAGTAAGTTTCTGATTTACTAGAATAGCAGCAAATCAAAGTTCTATATCTGCATTTTTAACTAATAGAGTGGGTGATTGTTTTTTAACTGTAGGAATGTTTGCTATTTTATGATCTTTAGGTAATTTAGATTACGCTACAGTATTTTCATTAGCTCCTTACATAAATGAAAATGTAGTAACTATTATAGGAATATGTTTATTAATAGGGGCTATGGCTAAAAGTTCTCAAGTGGGACTTCACGTTTGATTACCTATGGCCATGGAGGGTCCTACTCCGGTTTCTGCTTTAATACACGCTGCAACTATGGTTACTGCGGGTGTATACCTATTAATTCGTTCATCTCCTTTAATAGAATATAGTTCTACTATATTATTAATATGTTTATGATTAGGTGCAATTACTACTGTATTTAGTTCTCTTATAGGATTATTCCAACAAGATATAAAAAAAGTTATAGCTTATTCTACAATGAGTCAATTGGCTCAAGAATGTAATATTCATTCTATTACATTCATACATCAAACTATATGCGTAGAAGTCAAAATTATTATAAGTAAATTGATTAATTCGCAGATAACCAAAACTCTTGGCAAATTATTTAGAGTTTGTCAAATTAATTATAATCTTTTTAATTCGCCTCTCATTTATTGATTGTACAATTACATACTTTTATGTGTAAATTTGTCAGTAAGGTGAAAGATTATAATTATAAGCAAGTTAGTAGGAATCTCAGAGGCCATACGTTTGATATTAATCTTTATTAAAAGAAGAATTCTTCTTTTAATAAAAAAATCCTTTATCTTAAATAAATATTTATTTACATTAATATACACTTACATATACAACAAAGTTTTATCCCTCGTTAGTAATAATTATGGCGATAATTCTATTTATCTATCTTCCTGCTTACCATCTTTTCCAGCTGAATTATTACGAAGTAGGGGATGAGGGCATGGTTATACTAGAAATATCCATACTCATGTCAATACAGCACCAGTTATTATATCAGAAGAGTTTTCCGCTCAAAAAAGAGATAAAAACTTATCTTTTAACGAATGATTAGCTGGTCTATTAGATGGAGACGGATATTTTATATTAACTAAAAAAGGATATACTAGTTGTGAAATAACTATGGACGCTAGAGATAAAAAAGCATTAAATGAAATAAAACATAAGTATGGTGGAACCATAAAGTCTATTTCAAATGCTAATGGAGTAAGATATAAACTAAGACATAAAAAAGGTTTAATTTCATTAATAAACGATGTAAATGGATTAATAAGAAATCCAACAAGATTGTTACAAATGAATAAACTATGTGTAAAATATAATATACAATTAAAGTATCCTAAACCTTTAAATTTTAATAATGGGTGATTAAGTGGATTTATTGATAGTGACGGGTCTGTTTATTATAATGAAGCATCTGGACAAGTATTTATAAGTTTAACACAAAAAAATAAGTTTTTATTAGAACCATTAATAGCTATATATGGAGGAAGAATAGATATTCTAAGTCCAAAAATAGAAGCTTTTAAATATATTGTTTATAGAAAATCTGAATTATTTAATTTAATAGATAGTTACTTTAATCATTATCCTTTAAAAACAGAAAAAATGAAAAGAGTTAATTTAATAAAGGATTTTTATCTATTTAGAGTAGATAGAAATAGTAAAGATATACAAAAATTTAATGAATGAGTTAAATTTAAAGATAGGTGGGAAAAATATAAAGATTAATAAAGAAATGGTCCACATATAATTATATTATATTATATATAGCAAGAATTGTATATATTATTACTAATACTTTTATTTTTTATTTCGTACTTATGTATGCTAGAAGTAGATGAAGGAAAATTACCTGAAGAAATATCGCAACACCTTGAAGAACTTTTGAAACAAGGACTTATAAGTTGAGAGTTATACCTTTGATTAATATTGTCTTTATTTTATCTATATCTAAGATTAAGGAATTCTAGTCGTCAGGATATTCATTTGGTACCTGTAACACTAGCGCCTGGTTTTCCTACTTGAGGTGTTATTGATTTAAATGATCGTTCAGGGTATGCTTTGAAGAGGTTATATGAAAATACTAGTAATATTAGAGCTATAACTATAAGAAGTAATAATCGATACTTATTTTCAGGTGAATGGTGTTGTGTATATGAAGATCAATATCATATTGATCCTCGTGGAATAGAAAATGTTCATTTTTCAAGAACAATTTATGGGCTAAATCGCCAAGGTCACCGTATAGTTAGATATAAACATATGTATATTCTTTTCCCTAAGCCTAATTTAATTCATTGAACATATTTAAATTGAGTTTGAAATTTAAAGATCTATACTGGTTTAGGGCTATATTATCAAGAAATCCCTCTTACAGTTGAACCTTTTTTAAAAGTAAGGGGTTTAGATATCTATTATTTCAGAATGAATTATATAATAGGTGATTGATGAGACGATTCACCCTGATCCTCTTAGTATATACAGGTAAGTTGAAAAAGAAATAAAAAAAATTTTACATAGTATTAATATTCAAGTTTTATATTACACTAATAATATAGATTATCTATATATATATAATGTATTAAATATTTGCAATTGGGGATGATGGTTATAGCTATAGGTTTATCTTCATATAATTTAGCATTATTTCATTTAGTTAATCATGCATTTTATAAAGGATTATTATTTTTAGGAGCAGGTGCGGTTATTCACGCAGTAGCTGATAATCAAGATTTCAGAAAATATGGAGGATTAATATCATTCTTACCTTTAACATATTCTGTTATATTAATAGCTAGTCTTAGTTTAGTTGCTTTCCCTTTCATGACTGGATTCTATAGTAAAGATTTTATATTAGAATCTGCTTACGGTCAATTCCATTTTAGTAGTATAGCTGTATATGTTATAGCAGTAATAGGTGCAATATTTACTACTTTATATTCAGTGAAAGTTTTATACTTAACTTTCTTAACTAATCCTAATGGATCTATGACATATTATAAACATGCTCATGAAGGTGATATTTTCTTAAGTTTACCTTTAGTTATATTAGCCATTTTTTCTATATTCTTTGGTTACTTAACTAAAGATATATTTATAGGTTTAGGGTCAAGTTTCTTTATAGATAATAGTATATTTATACACCCTGTTCATGAAATAATGATTGATACTGAATTTGCAGTACCTGTTTTATTCAAATTATTACCTTTAGTTTGTACTATTTCATTCAGTGTATTCGCGATTATTCTGTCAGAATTTTTACCTGAATCTTTAATAAGCTTTAAATTCTCTAAATTAGGTTATAATATTTTTGGTTTCTTTAATCAAAGATTCTTAGTAGAAATGTTCTATAATAAATATATTACAAATTTAGTTTTAGATTTAGGTGGACAAACTACTAAAGTATTAGATAAAGGAAGTATAGAATTATTAGGACCTTTTGGTTTAGAAATAGGTTTAGTTAATTTAAGTAAAAATATAGCATCTTTAAGTACAGGTATAGTAACAAGTTATGCATTATATATATTAGTTGGATTAATTGGATACTTATCTATTGTTTATTTATTTAATTTTTTAAGTTTCGATATTTTATTTTTAGTGGTATTAGCCTTATCTAGTCTATTTATTAATAAATTTAAAACTAAAACTTTAAGCATTTAAACGGCTGATATAAATCGAAGATTTATAAAGCAGCCCAGTACGTCCTTGGACGGACGAAGGGCTAAAATATATATTGCCCTTTTTTTTTATTCCTGATCTCCTATATCCCTCTCTCCCCTAGGGATAGCGTGATATAAGGGAAAGGAGGCTAAAAGATTAAAACTAGCGGAGCTGGCCCGATGGCCGGCTGCGCCAGCCATAGGGCTAGATTAAAAAAAATCTTATTTTTACATTTGTAAAAAACTAGCCCCTGGGCGTGGACAAGCCCACGCCTCTTCCCTACATAACACTATGTGATAAAGGGGACCGTCAAGGCTCCTCACCTCCCCTTGGGAGGTGAGGAACTAGTTATTTTAATTCAAATTATTATATTAATGTGATAATTTAAAAATATGTTAGTTTAATTGGAAAAACCTAGTAGTTTAACTACTAAGACGCTAAGTTCAAATCTTACACGTATTACTCTTTTTAGTCCCCCCCCTCTTATCTCGAAGAGGGGGAAGTTATGGAGCCTAAAATAGGTATCCTATCATATCGTATCGTATCATATATCATCATATTTTCTTTTGTTTATTACAAAACAATTGCATTATTTTTGGTCCCTTTATCCCTATGATATATGAGGGGAGGGGTATCTGGGGGGGAGATAATTAAACCCTTTTTTTTTACATTTTTATAGTCCGATTTATTTTAATTATATATAACTTATAGTGATATATCACCGCTCTTAACGGGTAATATTAATAGGTACTAGTCCCTTATGATGCCTTCTGTATTTTCATCCCTCGTACCCCCTCTTATCTCTTCGAGATATCTGGGGGTGATGGAACGAAAAAAATAAAATAAAAAAGAAGAGATTATAGGACCGGTGCCCGATATCCCTTTATCACTACGTGATAAAGGGATAAAGGGAACTAGCCTTATATAGTAATTATATAAGGTTAAATTTGTTTATATAACATATATGTTATATAAAGTACTTTTTAATTTACGTTTTATTGCCTGATATCGCTTTATCACTACATGATATAAGCGGTAAAGGCACCAAAAATAAGAGATAGGGATACTAGAAAAATAGTGTATATAATACATAATAGAGTATAATAAATTAGTACCTTTATCCAATTGGTCCCCCTTTATCACTACGTGATATGAGGGGAAGATAAGGACTTCATATAATTTGAAGGGTGTAGATTTGTTGGGACAATTAGCTCTAAATTTTAAACATTGTAAATAGAAATAGAAAAAAAAATGAGAATATTAAAAAGTCATCCTTTATTAAAATTAGTGAATTCATATCTTATTGATGCATCAGAGCCTAGTAATATTAGCTATTTATGAAATTTCGGGTCTTTATTAGCTTTATGTTTAATTATACAAATTATAACAGGTGTTACATTAGCTATGCACTATAGCCCTAATGTATTAGAAGCATTTAATTCTATAGAACATATGTATTCATAATGTGTTCTTTAAATCGAGCTATATGCTGGAAACTCCTAAACTTTTAAGTACTTTTAAAGTTTTAAGTACTTTAAAAGTAATAATCTTAAAAATATTACAATGGACAATCAGCAGGAAACCAAAATAATATTTGTTATGAGTAGGATCCTCAGAGACTACACGCTCGATATTTTTTAATCCAAATCGCACCGATTAAAAGATAATGATATAGTCCTGTCTTGATTGAAAGATCAGGAGTTAAAGATTTATTATCTATACCTTTTAATAGGTATAATTTTAAACTCGTTTATTGTTGTATCGGGTTATAAAAATAAAATGGGATTTAATCTAATTAAACCTCTTTCTTTTTTTTCTACGGCTCTGCTGTCCAGTATGTCCTTAGATGGACGAAAGACTAAAGGAACCCTAGAGAATAATCTAGAGTCTAGAGTTGAAAATCGTTTTAAATTAGAAGATGTAAATCCTGACTTTTTATATTGATTTTCAGGATTTACTGATGCAGAGGGAAATTTTTTAATAACATTAGATCGAAATTATGTAAAATTTAGATTTAAAATATCATCAGACGGCTCCACCGTAAAGAATAACCGAGGTTATTCTACGCTAAGTCCAAGTTTAGATCCACACTGATTTACAGGATTTGCCTTTATTTTTTTTATTATTAAAAAATGCATTTTTTAATAACTAAAAAAAATTTAGCCGAAGGGTGTTTTAAGGTTACAGTTCGAAGACAGAAAGGGCTTACAGGTTGAGGTGTGTCTGCAGACTTCAGTTTAAATTTACATGCCAAGGATTTACCTTTATTGTACAAAATTCAAAGCTTCTTAGGAGGTGTAGGTAGAATACATGTAAGTAGCGGAGGTAAAACGGCTAGTCTTACATTATCCAGGGTTGACGATCTAATTTACGTAATTATACCCCACTTTAAGAAATACCCCTTACAAAGTGGTAAAAGTATAGATTTTCAGTTGTGAAATCAGTGTGTAGAGATGTTGGCTAACAAACAACACTTAAATCTATTAGGATTAAATAAAATAATTGGCCTTAAATCTGCTCTTAATGTGGGTCTATCTGAGGACCTAAAATTAGAATTTAAGAACGTTATCCCTATGGAAAGACCAGCATATACGGTGGATTCTATCTCACTTAACCCTAATTGAGTTAGTGGGTTTACAGAAGGAGATGGTTCTTTTCATGTCTCTATTTCTCCTAAGACTAATTATGTAAGAAGAATGTACAGCATATCTTTAAATAAGCGTGATTTACCTTTAATAATAAAAATACAAGAGTACTTTGGCGGTATAGGTAATATATCACACTATACTAAAAATAACGCAGTACAGTTTACTGTTGCGGATCTTAAAAGTATTAATGAGAGAATTATACCTCAATTTGATACCTATGTATTTTGTGGAAATAAGCTTACCAATTATTTAATTTGAAGAGAAATATTGATGTTAGTTAATTCCAAAGCTCATTTAACAACTGAGGGGCTAAAGACTATTGAGGGGCTTAAATCTAACCTTAACCAGTGATAAATAGAGAAAGATGTTGTGTAATTAAAAAAAAAATCCCATGCTAAAAAAAAATACACCCGTTTATTCAACAATAATCAGAATAATTTTGCTATAGTTCCTTAAACCAAGAGTAAATATATATATATATATAAAAATAAATATATATTTACATCTAAACCTATAGATAGAACGTCTAAGGATTAGATTATAGTAGATAATAAATTAAATTGATTATGAGAGATGTTAATAACGGATGATTAATTCGTTACTTACACGCTAATACAGCTTCAGCTTTCTTCTTTTTAGTGTACCTTCACATAGGAAGAGGTATGTACTACGGATCTTACAGATCTCCAAGAACATTAGTATGAGCTTTAGGAACAGTTATACTTATCCTTATGATGGCTAGTTTGTGGCCAAATTTATTTTTAGTTTCTCAAGTTGGTCCCCCTTTCCTGACCCCCCCCTCATCCCCAAAGGGGAAAGGGGGGGTGATTTTGGGGATAAGGGGAAAGAAAAAGATAATCTAGTAATTTCTCCTTCTTTACCTTTTAATAAAAGTAGAACCAAGGCTATTCATAGAATTGGTCCTCATAATATAGACGCATTATCTATAATAATCTGTGGATTATTAGGAGATTGATGAGGTAATAAGATTAAAGGTAGTCAGATGGATAGTGTACGCTTTAGTATAGAACAAGGAGTAAAAAACTCTGCTTATATTCATCATCTGAATATTCTATTACATGAATTAGGCTATTGTTCAACTGTCACACCTAAATTGGTAGTTAAGTCGGAATCTATTAACGATAAACGTTTAGATCCTACATTAACTCGGTATAATTATAGATTAACTACCTATAGTTTTACTAGTTTTTTATGGATCTATAATTCATTTTATCATGAAGTTAATGGTATTATGATAAAACGAATACCAGAGTGAATAGGAGAGTTTATTACACCAATGGGTTTGGCCCATTGAATCCAACAAGACGGATCTAGACAAAAGAATCAAGGAATTTCCCTTGCAACTAACAGTTTTTCATATGAGGATTGTATTTATTTAAGTAAAATACTTAATGAAAAATTTGGGCTTAAGACTAGTGTTGTAAAAGCAGGACATATCCATCAATGAAAAATTAGTATATGAAAACAATCTATGTCGGATTTAGTTTTAATTGTTAAACCTTATATTATAGATGAAATGAAATATAAATTTGAAGGATATCTTTAACTTGATACTAAAAATAAAAGTCCTACTTGAAATTAGAGTATATGCAATAATATAGTTAGAAATATACTGTTTTATATAATAAAGTTTTGATTAACTCTTCGTCCACGATTTGGATAAGGGTTAGGTCGTAGATTAAAACTAAAGTAGAATACCCTGACAGGGGTATTGGGTAATATGCCTGGCTATACTAGTGAAAACGGTTAAACATTCGTTATCTGTTTATAGACCGTCGGTTAATTATATTAATCGCTACAGACTGGGTCACTGGTGGGTGGCTGAAATGCCGCTTAATGTACAGTCGGAAGTTCCTAATCTCTTTCTTTAGGGGCGTTCCTGGTCCCCCCGATATCACTGCGTGATAAGTGGGGAAAGAAAGAGATTACACAAGGCTTTAAAGGATGTATATTAGAAAGATATAAGCTAAATATCGGGGATTAATATATTGATAAAGTACAGGGATACTATACAGATAAATTTAGGTTATAGTTTATCGGAACTTGGACAGCTTTCTTGGGTTACCAACATAGCCCAAAATGATTTAATATAAAAAGTTTAAATAATAATAAAAATAAAGTTTCAGTATACCTTACTAAAAATACAGCTAGATATTACAGTACTAAATCTCCTTTCCCTGCATCTAATTTCTCCAATAATTTACAAGATGTGATCAAAGAATTAGAATTAAATCCTATTTATGTTTTCGAAGATTTAACTTTAGAAACAACTAAAAAAGATATTAAAATATCTACTTCAGGTCTAAGTGGTATATATATGGTAATAAATAAAAGAACAAAAGATTATTATATAGGTTCTGCAGCTACTGATAAATTTTATTCTAGATTCAGTAACCATCTTATTTATTTTAGAGGTAGTAAAGTACTTAAAGCTGCAGTAAAAAAGTATGGTTTAAGTAATTTTGCTTTTTTGGTATTACAGTTATATCCTAATATTGTAACTAAAGAAAACAATAAGGAATTATTAAATTTAGAAGACAAATATTTGAAAACCTTAGTACCTAATTACAATATTTTAACTGAAGCAGGTTCTAGTTTTGGTTATAAACATACAGAAATAGATCGTATAAAAATGAGAGAAATTTTTAGTGATGAAAGACGAGAACGAATAGGAAGTTTAAATAGAGGTAAAAAACTAAGCCCTGAAACCATAGAAAAAATAAGGGTAAAAGCTCTTGATAGACCTCCTATGTCAGATGAAACTAAATTAAAATGTATTACTCATACGAGACCTCTTATTTTATATAATTTAGATGGTACTGTTTATGGGCAATATCCTACAATAATAGAAGCAGCTAAAGCTATTAATTGTGATGAAAAAACCATCCGAAGAGCTTTAAAAACAGAAAAAAAATTAGTAAAAAAACAGTGAAAAATTAAGGATTTATCCAATTAAATTTAAATTTTAAAACTTTTATATTAAATTATAGTCTCACTATTAACAATCTTTTTGCAATTTTTATAGAGAAAAAAAGATTAAAGTGATATAGCCCGACGGGGATATAGAATAGTATTTTAATACTATTTGGCGATGCTAGTGAAAACGATCAAAGAAGTAAATAAACTTTAAGATCGTCGGTTATATAAATGATCGCGACAGGCTGGGTCACTGGTGGGTGGCTGAAATGCTGCTTAATGCACAGTCGGAACTTTTAGTTAAATACCATCCCTTTAACTAATGGGATATTCGAATTCAAAGGTATTCCAGCTTATTATTTATTGATAAGTAAGTTTGTATGTGCTTCCTTATGGGCAAATGTCTTTATGAGGTGCTACAGTTATTACTAACCTTATAAGTGCTATACCATGAATTGGACAAGATATTGTTGAGTCAAAAACAATAACAATTAATATATATTTAGGTATTTTTATTGTATTTTCATTTTTAATTGCTGTTTACAAGAGTTTAAGTTTATTACTTTTTAAGGTTTCAGATAATGAAGCCCTTTTACCTACTATAGGTGTTGTACATAAAAATGCTTTAAAAAAAGGGAATAAAACTTTAAGATTAGATAAACAAGAATATAATTCAATACCTTCATCATTTTTAGCTTTTTTAGTTGGATTGATTGATGGTGATGGATATATTCAAATAAGTAAAACTACAAAAGGATTTATCACTATGAAAATGGTAATATCTTTACATTTAGAAGATATTTCTACCTTAGAATATATTTATTCTGTTTTAAAAATAGGTAAAATAAATATTTATAAGGATTTAAGAAGTCCTACTTGTAAACTAGTAATAAATAAAACTGACTTACAAGAAGTCTTATTTCCATTACTTGTGCATAATAAAATATATTTCTTAACAGACACCAGAGTAAATCAATTTAATTTAGCCATGTATATATTGATGAATAATATTAAAGATTATGATCTAATAGGGGATATAAACAATATCCCTGCTATCTTTGAAATACCTAAAAATCCATTTGATTATACACTATTACATTTTTTTAAAAATTGAGTTGTAGGATTTACATGTCCTTGACTATACCCCGGGCTAGTTCAGTTTGTTCAAGAGAACCCTCTTACTTATAAAAGAGTAAAAAAAGAATATAAAAATTTAGTTTCTAGAAGAGAGGGTTTTAATTATCTTAAGCAAACTATAAAACAGCAAGAAAAGGTTAGACGTTATTCTACATATGCAGTTAAACCGAATAATACAGATTTAGTTGTTTGAGGTTCTAATTTGAGTTCAACAGTTGGAACAGGTCGTAATACAAAAATAGTTAAAAATATGATTGTTCTACCATCTTACCAAAAGAGTGTTGTAGTAGGATTACTTTTATCTGACGGTTATTTAGCTTCAGCTAAATCACATGAAAATCCTCATTTAGCTTTTAAACAGTCTTTAAAAAATTCAAGATACGTCTTATTTGTTTTTTCAATACTTTCTCATTATTGTAATCTTTACCCTACTGTTGTAAAAAGTATTAGAAATAATAATATTAATTTAGCCTTGTTTTTCCGTACTAGAGGTTTACCTTGTTTTTTTGAGTTGAGATCTTTATTTTATATTAATAAAGTTAAAATAGTTCCGTCAGATATATACAATCTTTTAACTCCGGTTGCCTTAGCTCATCTTATTATGGGAGATGGGTCAGCCAAGCAACATGGTTTAATTCTTTGTACTGACTCTTTTGAGTTAGTTGATGTAGTACGCTTAATGAATGTGTTAATGATTAGATACAATGTAGATTGTACATTACGCTTTCATACTCAAACTCAACCAAGAATATATATTAGACAACGTTCTATGCCTATTATCAGGGAATTGGTTAAATCTTATATGGATAAATCAATGCTGTATAAAATAGGATTGTAATACTACTAAAGATAAAGAACTTAGGGATATTTTTAGCTTATAATTTATTTTCCTGCGCTGGGCCCCGCGTGGGGGGTGGATATAAAGCTAAGAAGGTTCAGAAGGTTCTTTCTTTATTAAAATGAATAATGATGGTTGTTTTCAATTAAAGCAAAGAGTACATTCTAATTTATTTGAAGCTTTTAAATTAGTATTTGAAACAAATAGAAAAATAGATTCTACAAATAATTATAATCAATTTGGTGTTAGTTCTAAATCTGATGTACAAAAAGTTATAAATTTCTTTTCATTTTCAGGATTACATTCTTTAATAGGACTAAAATATATACAATACGCTAAATGATTAAATAATTTACGTGAAAGTTCACGTTATAAAAATTTAAACTTCCCTGAACTGTAAGTAATGAATAGATAAATACTCCTAAATATATATTAATAATAATTGCGGGCTCCTTAAAATAATCTTATTATAATAAGATTATTTTAGAGGCAAATGGGGAAAATTACAGGGACATCTCATAAACAACCTCCGGTTTATTAGAAGATTATCTGTAGCGGAATTTAATTCGGTATACATAAATGGATTAAAAGCGTTCAACGACTAATGAGTGAGTTATACCTACAATAAGCTCAACACGATAACCCCAAAATCTTCATTATTCCCTTGGGATCTGAAGATTTAAGAAATAGTCTAACTACACCCGTGAGGGTGTAAAGTATAAGTTAAATATTATACGGAATAAACATGTCATTTGAGGAGGTTTATACACAGATGGACCACAGTATGGCGACATACTGTTAAAAATTCTGCTTAATGCTGGAAAATCTCCAATTTTAGGATTTGCATACGGTTTATTCTTGGTAATTCTACCAATTATTAGCGTAAAAATTGCAATGACACGGAGACAATCAGCAGGGGTGAGAAGTATTTCTACTTCGGAAGCCTCTCAGAGACTACATGCAGAAGATCTTACTTTAAAAAACGAAAATAATTATAATTATTTTTTATTAGCTTATAGACGTAAACGTATGTTTAAATATCCATTAACTAACATACGTACATTTTCTCAAGGAACTTCTTCTCGTATTGTTCCTTATTATGTTACAGGATTTTCTGATGGAGAATCTTCATTTCATATATCAATACTGAAAAATAATCAATATAAGACAGGATATCGTGTATTTCCGGTATTTGCTATTCAATTACATATAAAAGACCTTTATATATTAGAGAATATTAGATCTTTTTTTGGTTGCGGTACTATTACCTTAAGAAAAAATAAATCCAATGAAACTACAGCTGCAATTTATTCAGTTCAATCTTTAAAAGATTTAACCTTAATAATCATCCCTCATTTTGATAAATACCCGTTATTAACCAAGAAGAGAGCAGATTTTATTCTATTTAAAAAAGCGATTGAATTAATGAATGAAGGAGAGCATTTAACTAATAGAGGTTTGGTAAAAATTCTTAGTCTAAAAGCTTCAATGAACAAAGGTTTAAGTGAACAGCTAAATATAGCATTTCCTCACATAACTTTTGAGCCTGTACCTGTAGTTGATTTAAGTAATATAGTGATAGATTTATCTTGATTCATTGGATTTGTGGAAGCTGAAGGTTGTTTCTTGTGTTTAGTAAGAAAAAATGCTACTCATTTAATAGGACATCAAGTTACTTTATCTTTTATTTTAACTCAGCATATGAGAGATTTAGAGTTAATGAATAAAATTAAGGATTATTTGGGTTTTGGTATTATTAGTAAAACTTCCGCAGGTATTTTAAAATTAACTGTAACAAGAAAAGTTGATATAGAAACTCTTATAACTCTATTTAAAGGTTCGGGGCTAATAGGATCAAAGAGTTTAAATTTTGAAGACTTTGTCAAGATTTTAGATATAGTTAATAAGGGTTTACACAAAACAATAGAAGGTCTTGAGGCTATAGTATTGATTAAGAACAGAATGAATAATAATAGAGAAAATGACAGTTAAACAAGTAAGAGAGATTAGAAATAAGTTTTATAAATTTCCGGAAAAAGACGATAGTTCTTATTTAACCTACGCATATATAGTAGGTTTATTTGAGGGTGATGGATTCTTTTCTATCTCAAAAAAAGGAAAATATTTAACCTATGAATTAGGTATAGAATTATCAATTAGAGATGCGAAACTTATCTATAAATTAAAAAGTTTATTAGGTGTAGGGGTTGTAAGTATTAGAAAAAGAGGTGAGATAGAAATGATCTCTTTAAGAATTAGAGATAAAAATCATTTAAAAAATTTTATATTACCTATTTTCGATAAGTATCCTATGTTTTCTAATAAACAATATGATTATTTAAGATTTAGAAATGCTTTACTTTCAGGTTTAATTTATTCTATTGATTTACCGGAGTATACTAGAAGTGACGAGCCTTTAAACAGCATTGAATCAATTATTAGCGCCGATTATTTTCCTGCTTGATTAGTAGGATTTATAGAAGCTGAAGGTTGTTTTAGTGTTTATAAATTAAAGGACGATTATTCAGTAGCTAGCTTTGATATTAGTCAAACAGGTGGTGAAAATATAATATTGGCTATTCGTGAATATTTATCTTTCACTACTAGCGTATACTTAGATAAAACAAATTGTTTTAAATTAAAAGTAACTAGTGTTAGATCAATAGAGAATATTGTAAAATTCTTAAATAAAGCACCTGTGAAATTACTAGGTTATAAAAAATTAGAATATTTATTATGAATAAAGCAATTACGTACAATCCCTAGATACTCTAAAAAGATAAATATACCTTCAAATTACTAAAAAAGATCAAGATATAGTCCGATCAATAAAGAAATTTATTGAGTGTAGTGAGAGTGTTTAATTTATATTAAATACGTAGACTACCAACACACATGCTCTGTAAATAATGCAACTTTAAATAGATTCTTTGCATTACACTTTGTATTACCTTTTGTATTAGCTGCATTAGCTTTAATGCACTTAATAGCATTACACGATGCTGCAGGATCAAGTAATCCATTAGGTGTTTCAGGTAATTACGATAGATTACCTTTTGCTCCTTACTTTTTATTTAAAGATTTAATTACTATATTTATGTTTATCTTTGTATTAAGTTTATTTGTATTCTTTATGCCTAATGTATTAGGTGATAGTGAAAACTATATAATGGCAAATCCTATGCAAACTCCTCCTGCTATTGTACCAGAGTGATAGAACAAAAAAGATGTCACTTAATCCCGCTATATGCTGGAAACTCCTAAAACCTTAGGTACTTAAATAAAAATATTTAAGTGAAAATCCTCAAGGATATATTAATGGACAATCAGCGGGAAACCAAAATAATGAGTTACATTATAAGTAGGATCCTCAGAGACTATACGCGGGACGATTTAAATTATAACACTGCAGCTTCAAATTTCTGATTTAGCTGCAGTTTAAATTGAAGATATAGTCCGATCATAGTAGAAATACTGTGTTAACTTAATTTAAATCAAAATTGATCTTATCTCCTTATTATTTTTTGTGATTAGTCCGGTATTAAAAGCTGTTCGTTCTACAAAAGGAATTGGACGTTTATCTTCTTCTGATAGAGCTTTAATCAAATTACCGGATGAAACCAAAGATATATTGGTAGGGATTTTACGTGATGCTTTAGGTTTCATATTTGTTAGGATATTCGCACTATATATATATTTATATTCTATTTATTTACTAAGTTTCTCGGCTGAAGGCCAAGTTTCAGTCGTCTCTAAAGACGACGCCCGAAACTCTAAATTTTGCTTTGCCTGCTTAAAAGTTGTATACTATAATCCTAAATCTGAAAAAGCTTCAATTTTAAAAGAAAATAAAGGTAAATCAGGTATCTATCTATGAACAAATAAAATTAATGGTAAAAGATATGTCGGAAGCGCTGTAGATTTAAATAAAAGATTTATAAATTATTTTAATACTTCTTATCTTTCAGATCGTAAAGATATTATGATTATCTATAAAGCTTTATTAGTTCATGGATTTGACAATTTTACATTAGAGATTTTAGAATATTGTGAACTTTCCGTGTTATTAGAAAGAGAACAATATTACCTTGATCTTTTAAACCCTGAATATAATATTTTAAAGACAGCTGGTTCAAGATTAGGAGCTAAACATACTCTAGAGGCTATAGCTAAATTAAAAGCAAGTGCTTTAAATCGTTCAGAAGATGCTATAATTAAAAACTTAGAGCATCTGAAAAAACTAAATACTAGCCCCCTGGCGGGGACTTGTCCACGCCTTGAGGGCAAGGCTCTCCCCACTCCGTGGGGAGGGACTAGTTTAAAACATAAAGAGCACTTAGCTAAGCTTAATGCTTCTCCTGAGCATATAGCTATACATGCAAAACCTGTCGTTGTACTTAATACAGTGAACGGAGAGAGTGTTGAATTCAGATCAATTACTCAAGCGGCAAGTTTTCTTCAAGCGCATCCAGAAACAATACGTAGATGTATAATAAAAGAAAAGCTTTTTTTAGATAAATATCTTATAACAAAAAAGTCTAACTAATTTTACTATATATCTACATAAATAGTAATTATTATCTAGTTTATAGTCTCCTGTTCCCCTTCGGGAACTGAAAGGACGATCTATATCTAACATAGTACCAAAGATCATCTACTGGTAATTCTAGATTGGTTTATGCTCAAACAGCTGTAGCACATAAAGAATATTTTTATTATGTGTTAAGCTTCTTTTTACCTTTTTGTGTAAAGGATTATACTCCTCAATCTAGAATAGTGGTAGATAATAGGACTAAAAAAACATATAGTGCTATATCTTTTACAACTATGCAACTTCCCTGTTTTAATGAATTTAGAGCAATGTTTTATGAATCAAATGTGAAAATAGTTCCTTCTAACATTTACGAATTGTTATCTCCTAGAGGTTTAGCTTTTTGATTGATGGATGATGGAAGTAGACAAGGTGACGGTGTACATATAGGTGTTTATGCTTTTACTAACACAGACGTCGATAAGTTAATGTTCACATTACAAGATAAATTTAACCTTAAATGCTCTATACATTATAATAGAGATAAAAAACCCCGTATTTATATTTTCAAAGAATCTATGGATACTTTAAGAACTTTAGTTAAACCTTATTTTATTAAAGAAATGTTATATAAATTGGGGCTATAAAGCTGTTGCTATTTTCTTGCCGGTATTAAGAGGAGATAATATTAAATCTATATTTAAATTTTATTGATCTTTTACCATTCTACGCTATTTTAAGATCTATACCTAACAAATTATTAGGAGTTATAGCAATGTTTAGTGCTATCTTAATTATCATGTTATTACCTTTAACAGATTTAGGGAGATCAAAAGGTTTACAATTTAGACCGTTAAGTAAAATAGCTTTCTTTGTATTTGTGGCTAATTTCTTAGTGTTAATGCAAATAGGAGCTAAACACGTTGAAACACCATTTATAGAATTTGGACAAATTAGTACAGCATTATATTTTGGACACTTTGCATTTATAGTTCCTGCTATAAGTTTAATTGAAAATACTTTAGTAGATATTTCATCAAAGCAATAATATATTAAGTTAAAAACTTAAATATAACGATCAAATTTAGTGCTAACCCTTTATTTCATAGAAGAATGCTGTAAATATTATATTTAAAGTTATTCTTAATTTTTATGTAGTAATAGGTGTGAGATATATGATTAATATTCTTTATAACTGATTTGAGTAAAAATTTATTATAAAATTTTATAATAAAAAGATTATGATGTAGTAGGTCTACACTTTGATTGCAGATCTTAAGTATGAGGTTCGATTCCTCCATAATCTTCTTAATATTTATATAATTATCTAGCTTCTTTTTATGCTGAGATCCTTTCACTTGTAACACTGACCCCCTTTTCCTTTTTATCATTACGTGATATCAGGGGGGAATGGGGCTAGGGTGATAAAAGGGTAAAAGGAAAGAGATGGTATGAAAATAATATTCTAAATAATTTTTTTTATTTTTTTAGTTATATTACTTCATCCGCTCTTAATTTTTTTTAATTCTTTGTATTTTTAACACAATAATAAATTGTAATCTAATTACAAAGAATTAAAAAAATATAGCAATAAAATAAATTAATTTTTTTTTAATTTATTTTATATTTAAATATACACACGTATATATAAAGAATGTTTATGTTAGTGCATATCGTTCACGATCAGGAAGATAGGCACATGCAAAAGAATATAACTTTAAGATCATCTATAAGTATGTGATACGAAAGATGATTCTTATCTACAAATGCTAAAGATATAGGAACATTATATTTAATGTTTGCGTTATTTTCAGGGTTATTAGGTACAGCATTTTCTGTGCTTATTAGAATGGAACTAAGTGGTCCAGGTGTTCAATATATTGCAGATAATCAATTATATAATAGTATCATAACAGCTCATGCTATATTAATGATATTCTTTATGGTCAACAAAAAAAGTTTTAATATATTAAATATGAAATCGCCTTGAGTACTCTATACCAATAGAATTAATGCTGATGGTAAGTATTCGCCAGCTTCAAATTCTTCGGATATAGATATAAAAATAAGTAGTAATAATAACAATAACGGGGACGATCCTAATCCTTCGGATATGGATAAAGATAAAAAACCTCAACATAATTATGTTAAAGTTTTAGTGGAAGATCCTTTTAATAATAGAGAGACTATATTGAGAGTAACTAAAAAACAAAAAGGAGTTTATCTGTGAGAAAATTTAGATGGTGGACAAAAATATGTAGGACATTCAATAAATTTATATAATCGAATAAGTTCTTATTTTATGCCATCTATTCTCAAGACTAAAGCTCGAAGAGTGCTACGTTATTTTAATAAACATGGTTTTGGTGAAATGAAGTTAACTATATATATTATGGATGAAAATTCTAGTTTAGAACAAGTAGTAGAATTAGAACAATATTTTATAGATACTTTAAAGCCAAATCTTAATGTAGATTTAATAGCAAGTAGTTCTGGATACCATGAGCCTATGAGTACGGAAGTTAGAGAAAGACTTAGAAAAGAGAGAGGTATTCCTATATATGTTTATAATATCGAGGATTTTACTCTATTATATGTGTTCAATTCAAAACAGCATATGTATGACTCTATAAATATTCACCATATTACTTTAAATGATTGCTTAAATAAGGGAACAGTATATTTAGATACTTTCTTTTTTTCTTTAGACTTAATAGAGGAATCAAGTAAAACTAGGCTGGTAGGCCTAGAAGAGCTTAAATCTTTAGTTGCTTATAAACGAGATGTTTACAATGTTAAACATCCTGCAGCTAAAGTTATTATAGCTGAGTTTAAAGATGACTCTAGAAAAAATTTAGAATTCTCTTCATTAAATAGTTTAGCTAAACATTTAAAAGGTGACCGTCACATTATTAGAGAATACTCAACTGGTAAAAAATCAGGTTATTATCGAGGTGTATGGAAATTTACTTATAAAATTTAAAGATGTTTAATATATTAAAAATAGGCATGGCCGGGTATAGTATAAATATTATACTTTCTTTTCGCTATAATGCTGGAACTCCTTAATAGCCTTTGGAACTAGTACTACAGACTTTCTTTTAGATGAAAAGCGGTAGAATACAGTAACATTTCAAAGGATTAGGTAATCAGCCGGAAACCAAAGATAAAAGGGCTCAATATAGCAGCATAAAACGCTTTTATTTAGTAGGATCCTCAGAGACTACACGCGAAATACCTTAGTAAATATTGTACATGTATTTAAAGGTAAAGATATAGTCCAAACATTAATGAAAGTTAATGATAAAAAGTATGCCAGCTTTAATTGGTGGATTTGGAAATTTTCTGTTACCTTTATTAGTAGGTGGGCCTGATATGGCATTCCCTAGATTAAATAACATAAGTTTCTGATTACTAATACCTAGTTTACTATTATTAGTATTCTCTGCTGTAATAGAAGGTGGAGTTGGTACAGGTTGAACTCTTAAGGGTAAGGAGTTGCCTTGGGGTAACCCAAGGGCAATAAAACCCTACTCGATGCATAGAACTCTTGATATCATTATTGATAGTGTTAGGTACTACTCGTTATTCTTTTATATAGCAGTAAGAAGGTACCTAACTATTCTAATCTTATTCATAAGATCAGATTTAAGACAATATGCCTGGGATAGAAAACAGGTAATGTTTAATTCCCATCAGAGACTAAACGTAGGGCATCCTAATTATATTCATGATCATTCCAGATGAATTAATAAGTCTAAATATTATGAAAATAAAGATAATTTTCATCAATGACTAGTCGGTTTTACAGATGGCGATGGAAGTTTTACTATCTACAGATCTAAAGAAGGTAAATGAACTCTTTTTTTTAAATTGACTCAAAGTACATATAATTTAAGATTATTATACTTTGTAAAAACTCAATTAGGAGTTGGTTCAGTGCATATTAATACTAATAATATAAATGCAGATTTTATAATTAGAGATAGAAAAGCCATTGGCTCGGTTATTTTACCAATTTTTGATAAGTACCCTTTATTAACAAGTAAATACTACTCTTATAATAAATTTAAAGAAGCTTATCACATTTTAGATAATAATAGTTTAACTAGTCAAGAAAAGGATAGACTATTATTAGATTTAATGAGTAAAGAAATGCCAGATAATTATATTTCACCCGCTTGAGAAGTTGTTAACTTTGAAGTTAATAATACTAATGAAGCTAAAATAGTAATGAGTAAATATTGATTAATTGGTTTTACAGAAGCTGAAGGAAGTTTTTATTTAGTAAGTAAATCATCTAGTCGTATAGTCCATGCTTTTGAAATAACTCAAAAATTAGATGTTATTGTTTTAAAAGCTATTTCTTTAATACTAGGTATTAGTGTAGTAAAGAAAAAAACTTATTACACAGCAATTACAACTAATTCTCGTGCTATAGAAAATATAATAACATACTATCATAATTGTATTAAAGGTATGAAAGCTGTAAAGTTTAGAATTTGAGCTAGAAGTTACGCAAAACATAAAGGAAAACATGAAAAGTTAAGTAAAATAAGAGAAATCGTAAGAAATTTAAGATCTACTAGGCTAGATAAAGATTTTAAAAATATTCATCCCCTCCCCGCAAGCTTGCGGGGAGGGAAGATTAATGATTATTATTAGGATGAAGGCATAGTCCAACCCATCATGTGAATGATGGATATAACGATAGTTTTTTATTATAAATTTTATTGAAAAAAGGGGTGGATTTAGATTAATATTAAGGTTAATTTATAATATTATTCGGGCGGTTTCAATAAAATAAATTAAACACATTATAATAGAAATATGAGGTTATTAATAAAAAAAATGTTACCCTCCATTATCAGGAATACAAAGTCATAGTGGACCTAGTGTAGATTTAGCTATATTTGCTTTACACTTGTCAGGGGTTAGTAGTTTATTAGGGGCTATTAATTTCATAACTACTATAGTTAATATGAGAACTCCTGGTATAAGATTACATAAAGAGCTAATTTGTGTATAAGAGCCAAATTCCGGGGAAGCCCTAAAGCTTTTTTAACTAAGGATATTAAGGAAACTTTTTATCTGGCCTAGCTAATCACTACGGGTATAGTAATATCAAAAAAGATGATGGCAACTGAAATGGGTAATCGCGGATCTAAATCAGTATCGTATGAAACCAATACTGTAAAAGAGCAACGAGTAGACGGTTCTTCAATTATAAATTTAATAATTGTAAGGTGTACTCTTATCAACCAGGAAATCTGGTGGTAAGTAGATCAAAATATATTTATCTAATTTTATTTACCTGGGTATTTATATAAATTATAATATATAAACCAGAATACAACGAAATACTCTACAAATAATACAAAATTAAACCCTAATTGAGTTACAGGATTTTCAGATGCAGAATCAAGTTTTCAACTTATTTTTTACAAAAGTCCTTTAATGAAATCAGGATGAGGTATAAAATTAATATTTGCTATACATTTACACGTAAAAGATATTGATGTATTATATACAATACAAAAATATTTTGGTGTAGGTAATGTTACTTTACACAAAGATACTGCTATTTATCAAGTAATAGCTATGAAAGATTTACTAAAAATAATAGAACATTTTAACACATACCCATTAAAAACTAAAAAACATAATGATTTCCTACTATTCAAAAAAGCATATGATTTAATATTAAATAAAGAACATTTAAAAAGTTTGCAAAGTTTAGTTAATATTAGAGCTTCTATGAATAAAGGTCTATCTGAAAGACTATTATTAGAGTTTCCTAACACTAAACCTGAAATAAGACCCGATTTTACCTTAAATATTCCGGATAAATTCTTCGACATGAATTACTGAATAGCCGGATTTGTAGAGGGTGAAGGATGTTTTTATATTAAAACAAGTAAATCTAAAACACACAAATTAGGTTTAAGTGTAGGTCTTAATTTCATAGTGGTACAAAATATAAGAGATATGGATTTAATGGAAGAAATAAAGTCAACACTGGGTTGTGGTACTATTACAATAAATGAATCTTCAGCCATTATAAGATATACTGTGTCAAAATTATCAGATATACAAAATATAATTATACCTTTTTTTGATAAATATTCATTAATTGGAGATAAAGTAAAAAATTATGAAGATTTTAAAAAAGTATCAGACTTAATGGTCAATAAATCCCATTTAACTGAAGAAGGGTTAAATAAAATACTATTTATAAAATCATACATGAATATGAATAGAAAGTAGAATATGATACTATACATAAAGATAAATATTTTAATTTAAGGGTGTACCTTTAGACAAAAGATATGATAATCTATATGTGAAAATTAATATAAATAGTTTAATTAATCTATTTAAATGAAATTAGCTTTATTTGGATGAGCTGTAGTTATTACAGCAGTATTATTATTACTATCTTTACCTGTACTTGCAGGAGGAATAACTATGGTTTTAACTGATAGAAACTTTAATACATCATTCTTCGAAACAGCTGGTGGAGGTGATCCTATTTTATTCCAGCATTTATTCTTTAAAGATATTTTAATTATTTATTTTAATTTAGCTTTAATTTTTTTGCTACATACATTGTTGTACACAATACGAAAAATTAAAACCGTCAACACATTTAGCTTTTTATTTAAATTAAATTATAGTACTTCTTCAATAAGTAACTTTGATTTAGAACCCTTTTCTTCTAAATACAATGAATTTTTACCTGATAATAGTTTACCCTCAAAAAATTTCTTAACTTGATTTATAGGATTTACTGAAGGTGAAGGGTCTTTTATAGTAAATAACAGAGGTGATCTTTGTTTCGTTATTACGCAAAGTAACCTAGATATTTATGTATTAGAATATATAAAAGAAACTTTAGGGTTTGGTAAAGTAATTTCTCAATCTAAATTTACAAGTAGATATGTTACTCAAAATAAAAAAGAAATAGAATTACTTATTCATTTATTTAATGGTAATCTTATATTGCCACGTAGAAAGGAAAAATTTGAAAGTTTTGTAAAAGGATTTAATACATGAGTGACTAAAGGAAGAATTCAATTGAATACAGTTGAAGTAAAACATACTTTTATTTTACCTAGTTTAAATAACCATTGACTTTCAGGTTTTACTGACGGAGAAGGTTGTTTTACTTGTTCAATAAATAAAGATAAAGGATTCAGTTTTAATTTTAATATTTCTGGTCCCCCCTTTCCCCAAAGGGGATGAGGGGGAAGAGAAATGAGAGCAAAATATTAAAATACTAGAACATCTTTGTTCATTATTTAATGGAGGTAAAGTATCAAAACATACTTCCGATAATGCATATGAATATAGAATAGGTGGGTTAGAAAATTGTAAGAATATATTTACTTATTTTGATAACTATAAATTAGTTACGAAAAAATCTGCTTCATATATAGCATGAAAAGAAGTACATGCAGATTTATTAAATAAAAAACATTTAGACCTTATAAAACGGGTTGAATTAAAAGAAAAAGCTAGATTAATTAATAAATTTAATTAAAATATAGGGAAAAAAAGTCAAGGTTTAACGTATAAGTTATGAAATTCTTAGGACAAATGTAAAAAGATATAAGATCCAAAAGAGTAAATATTCTATAATGAATATACCTTAGATTTAGTTAGTATTTAGCTAATATTACTTGCAACTCTTAAATATAATGCATATATAATTGAGTATATGTTGTTGTACATATTAATAATTAATATAAGGAAAAGTTAATATAAATACTAGCAATACTAGTGTTAACGGTCAATGAAGATTTTCATTCGAAGACCGTCGGTTATTTAAGTGACCGCTACAGACTGGATCACTGGTAGGTATCTGAAATGATGCTTAATGTACAGTCGGTTTCTTCCGTATTATAAATATACGCACAAGCCCAGGATTATAATATCACTGGTACCTGGATTTAACGAGAAAAAATAAGTAAGTTAAATTTGAAGAAATGGATTCTTTGGTCACCCAGAGGTTAAATTTATAAGCCTCTTAATGTTGCTATATGCTGGAAAAGCTTCGATATCTAGCCCCCTGGCGGGGACTTGTCCACGCCTTGAGGGCAAGGCTCTCCCCACTCCGTGGGGAGGGACTAGTTTTAAATACTCCCTCTTTATTGAAATAGTAAAAAAGTTAAAACAATGAAGCCAATCAGCAGGTAACGCTTTTATTTTAAAAAGTGAAACCTCAGAGACTATACGCGACAATACTGATAAAATAAAAAACATATCTATTCATGTTCCTACACATTTAAAACCGTTAAATGATGAACAATTCGGACATTATTTAGCAGGTTTAATAGATGGAGACGGTCATTTTAGTTCTAAACAACAATTAGTAATTGTATTTAGTTCTCCTGATGTTCAATTAGCCTATTATGTAAAAAAAATAATTGGTTTTGGACATGTAAACAAAGTTAAAGATAAAAATGCTTATTTATATATTATATCTAATAAACAAGGTATAATTAAAGCAATAAATCTAATTAATGGTAAATTAAGAACATTCAACAAATTTAATCAAGTAATTAGTAACATATTAGCTAATCCTAAATATATGGAAGAAAACATAGAATTTAAAATTAATGATTCTAATGATTTTAATAATCACTGAATTGCAGGATTTTCTGATGCGGATGCTAGTTTTCAAATTAAAGTTGTTAATAGAAATAATAAACCTAAACCAGAAATTAGATTAAATTTTCAAATTGATCAAAAATATAATAATGTTTTATTACTAATAAAAGAGCTATTTGGTGGTAATATTGGTTATAGATCAAGTCAAAATACTTATTATTACGGATCAACTAGTTTTGGTTCAGCTAAAAAAGTGATAAATTATTTTGATAGTTTTCATTTACAATCTAGTAAACATAATAATTATCTTAAATGAAGAAAAGCTTATATAATAATACAAGAAAAAAATCATTTAACGGAAACAGGATTAGATAAAATTTGTAAATTGAAAAATTCAATGAATAGATATTCAGTATAAGATAGAGTCCTAACAAAAACGGAAGTTTTTGAGTATTAATATTAATAGATCTTTATACTTGGATATGATTAGTCATATTCGAAGTTTGCAGTATATTACGGTATAAGGCAAGACTATTAAATTAATCAAAATTATTGTTATATATTAATTGTACCGGCCTTTGGTATAATTAGTACAACTATCTCTGCTAACTCAAATAAGTCTATATTTGGTTACATAGGAATGGTTTACGCTATGATGTCTATTGGAATATTAGGGTTTATAGTTTGAAGTTGTGTTATGGCTTCACCTTATAGTGATATAAGGATATTAATTAATTTCGCTGTATGCTGGAACAGTTTAGTGCTAATTAACACCTTGAATGGTAAAAGTTTAATTAGCTATACTCAATCAGCAGACAATGTGTCACTGAATTCTTTAAAAGATAGCAAACATAGCGTCTCAGAGACTATACGCGAAACATCTTTTAGCTTTTCCGCTTTCCGTACTTATTATAATACATTATTTAAAAATAGTTATCATTTATCTGATGACTGATTAACTTGATTTATTGGTTTTGCAGAAGGTGACGGAGCTATCCAAACATATGCTGAAGGTAAAAGAACACGTTTTGTTCTTACTCAGAAAGAAAGTGCTATACTTTATGATATACAACATAAGTTAAATATTGGTGTGGTTAGACATTTTCCTCAAGGTAAAAGTGGAAAAAACAATGACTTTTATAGATTAATGATAGATGATTCTTCACATATTTTACTTTTAGCTTATTTATTTAATGGTAATTTAGCTATGGATAACAGAATTAAACAATTATCTTTATGAATTAACTCTTTAAATAATCGTTTTGGTCCTGATACTATAAAGTTTAACAATAATCCTGTTTCGATTACATTAAATGATGGCTGATTATCTGGGTTTACAGATGCGGAAGGATGTTTTAATGTGTCTATTATAGCTAATTCTAGATATACTTTAGGTCATGTTATTCGAATGCGTTTTATGTTGGATCAAAAGGATAGTATTATACTAAATAAAATATGTGAATTATTTGGATTTGGTAAAGTAACCTTAAGATCAGGAACTGAAGATGTTTATCGTTATACAGCCACAGGATTTAAAACATTGCATAATGTAATATCATATTTTGAATTATTTCCATTATATACTAAAAAAAGTAGTTCATTAGAAAAATGATTAGCTGTACATACTCAAGTATCAAATAAATTACATTTAACTAAAGAAGGATTAACACAAGTGAGACTTATGCAAAAACAAATAAATTTAAATAATAGTACAACAAATAAGACAGGGGCGAAATAAAGATGAAGATATAGTCCGAAACTCTTTGTGAAAGGAGCATACAATAAGTATTGTACAACTTGTATGGATAAATAGTAAATATTTATTAACACTTATGCATCACATGTACACAGTTGGTTTAGACGTGGATACAAGAGCTTACTTTACAGCAGCTACATTAATAATTGCTGTTCCTACAGGAATTAAAATATTCTCTTGATTAGCTACTTGTTACGGAGGATCTATAAAATTAACACCTTCAATGTTATTTGCATTAGGTTTTGTGTTTATGTTTACAATTGGAGGATTAATAAAAATCCACTTAGTTCTCTCGACTCTTTTTTTATAAAAAAAGAACTAAAGACTACCATATGCTGGGAACTTCTGACAATTATACTACTAGAGTTTTATATGATCTCAGTAAAAATGTATAATTTTGAACAATCAGCAGGTAACCTACAGATAAAACCATTTATCTTAGTAGGCACCTCAGAGACTAAACGTAGTCCCCTTAATATTATTAAGGGAAGATCTAGTCCGTGAAACCAAAAATGATCATTTAATAGCTTGGTTGCTTCTAATAATAATCCTTTATTGAATATTGATCTTAAATTCAATATTCGTACTTATTCTACTTCTAATTTGTCGACTCCGTACCTTTTGGGTGAGGAGAAACAGGATAACACTGATAATTTAGTTCCTTTAATTGCATATGATAACTTTAAAGAAAATAGAGTTAATATTTTAAAAGAACAAAAAGACAAATCTGGTATTTATTGTTTAATTAATAAAAATAATGGTCATTCTTATGTAGGAAGTTCTATTAATTTAGCTTCTAGAATGAGAAATTATCTTAATACTGCTTTTTTAAAAAGTAAACAAAATATTAATATGCCTATTGTTAAAGCTTTATTAAAATATAATCCGTCTAACTTTAAACTATTAATATTAGAGCATGTAGACTTAAAAACTTTAACCCTTAGAGAAACTTATTATATAACATATGTATTGCCATATTATAATGTGTTAAAACAAGGTTATTCTTCATTAGGTTATATACATACAAAGGAAACTAAAGCATTATTATCTCAATTGGCTAAAAATAGAGTTCATACTGACGAAACTAAAGCTTTAATAGCTAGAGCTTTGACAGGTGAAAATAACCCATTTTACAATAAAAGCCATTCTATGGAAAATAAAGTAAGAATCATTGAAGCAAAGTCTGCTTATCCTGTTTATATATACAATTCTTTTAAAGAGTTATTAATTATCTTTCCTTCTGTAGGTACTTTGGCTAAATTGATTAAATCTAATCATCCTACAATAGTTAATGTGATAAAAGAAGCAACTCTATTTAGAGGGGAATGATATTTTACTAATATACCTTACAATATAGAAGATACACCTTTAATAACTGACTGAAATTCTAAAGAATCTAAGGAATTAATTTTAAATATAAATAATAATAGTCAGATTAGGAAAGCAGTATTTGTATATGATATGGATAAGAATTTTGTTGCTAAGTATGATGGAGTAATGGAAGCCCAAAGAGCTTTAAATATAAGCCATAGTACAATCAAAAATTATGCTAAAGTGAATGGTATTTATAAAGGTTATATATTTAGATACGAAAGATTAAATGATCAAGAAACTTTTGGTTCGTAAGTGGTGTAGTTTTAGCTAACGCATCTTTAGATATAGCATTCCACGATACTTACTACGTAGTTGCTCAAATGGGCCTGAATAATTTGTCTTCATTTAATTATTTTGCAACTGACTATATGCTGGAAACTATATTATTTCTGTATTATTTACTATTTATTAATACGTTTTATCTTTATAAATTAGATGTTAGTAAGAAAAATTTTCTTTTAAATAGTCAAAATAATAATACTAGAAGTTCTTTTGAACTTAATATACAATCAGCAGAAAACTGTAAAGGATTCTCAGAGACTGCACGTCAGATACCAGAGAAAGAAGATTCTAAATTTTGAAATTGATTTGCGGGTGTAATAGATGGTGATGGGAATTTTGATATTAGAATAGATCCTATTAGTAAGAAAAGAGTTCTTAAACAAATTAGAATTAAGTTACATAATAGAGATGTAAGAATATTAAAACGGATACAAGATTATTTACACATGGGTAGAATTAGAGCAGATAAAAATAAACCATATTCAATTTATATAGTTTCAACTAAAGAAACTATGTTGTATATTATTAAAAACATAAATGGTTTAATAAGACTAAAAGTACCTAGTTTTAAAGAAGCTTGTAGTTTATATAATATAAATTATACAGAAGCCAACTATAATATAGAATTATACGATTCGTATTTTGCAGGTTTAATTGATACTGATGGGAGTATAGTATTTAATTATGCTGGAAATAGAATAGAATGTAATTTGGAATTCCAATATAATGAATACACATCAAAATTAAATTTCGATAATACTATATTAAATTCTAAACCCACTATTCTTAAACGTCAAAAATCTTCTAAATCAGGAGACCCTAACAAATTCACATCCGTCGTGTTTAAATTTCAAAATGTTAATAATATGCTCTTTATTTATGATTATTTTATGCATAACAGATTATATTGTGATATGAAATTTTATAGAATTACTAAAATTAAACCTTTTATAGAGATTAGAAAATATAAAACATATCCTAAATATAGTATAGAGCATAAAATATATTCAAATTTTATGATGGATTGAATTAAGTACGAGAACCCTTTATGATATAAAGTTCCTTGAGTTAAAGAATATCTATTATGTAAAGATAAATAGTATATTTATTACTGGTAAAGATACAGTCCACAATACTTAATTAAATAATTAACTTTTTTTTTAATTTAAATTTTATTAATTAAAACTGTACTTTTTTTTAGCTTATTAAGGCTACTTGGTCTATTCTAATAAAAAGTATAAAATTGTTATATTATGGTTAAAGTTAAGTAGCTTATCAAGTTACTATTAAAGCAAAATATTGCAGCTATAGTATGTATATTATTAGGCTTTTATTTTTATTTTTATTTAAATCATTACTTTGCTAATTTATCAGTTAAGTCCCGTTCTATTTATAAATTGATACGTATAGTGGGTTTATTAATTATTTTTTTTATTTTAGGAACTTTTGCTATATATTTTGTTCGAAAAAATCTAGTAGGTTTTGTGTCAAATAGCTATGATACACCTTTATGAATAAGTATAATGATAGTAATGCCACTTATTTTTATTTTGAATAAAATAAGAATAAGTTGTTTTAGTAAATTTAAATCTTATTTGTTAAAAAAACACGATGTAAACAATTTATGTTTACAAGCATCTCTTGTAAGTCCTACTTTTGCAAGTGTTGCTACTTTTTTATGTGCTTATAATAACAAAGAATTTAGTCGTTATCCACTAGAAAGATACGATAAATTTGGTGAAAGACAAGAACTATTTAAAACCGATATTAAAAAAAGATTTAATATTGAATTTAAGGGAGAACAACCTAGTTCTTTAGTAGGGAGTATAGGGCATCAAGAAGTAAAATTTGAGATGGAAAAACTCAAAGAAACTATTTATCGTAATTTAGCTATGGCTTCAGATATGGAAAAAGCTAAAATTGCTATATCTCATTCACCTATTCTTGATAAAAGAAATGAAGATCTAAATTCTGTGAAACATTCTTTAGATTATGCCTATTCTGATAGAGTGGAAGCTGCCTATAAAGCTTCACTAGAATTACAATCCCATAGCCTTTTAGCAGTCGCCTATGGCTGTATAAAGGATGGACGTCACCTTATATAAATATTAAAGCTTTGAAATTATAAATAAGTAGTACCTGCTAAAACCAGGGGGTAGGTGACGGGTTTTATAATAAAAAAAAAAAATAAAAAAAAAAAATGTACATAAAATATAACTATAAATTACTTTCCGGTTTTTTTTAGACCACGATAAAAAACATAAAAAAAAAAATAAGTTCTAATTACGCAATATTTAGCATTTTCACTACGTTTTAAGTATGGGTGCTGTGTTTGCTATGTTCTCAGCCTGATATTTCTGAGTTCCTAAAATATTAGGTTTAAATTACAACATGTTATTATCTAAAGTTCAATTCTGACTTTTATTTATAGGGGTTAGACAAACGGGAAGATTTTTTGAAAAGACAAGTAGATTGTACAGTTCTAAAGGTGGTAATTCACCTTTAAACCCTGAAGAAGAGTTTATTCTGTTTTTTGATAATGTTCAAGAAAGTAAAAAAGATATATACAAAGAGCTAAGAAAAAAAGCAGGTATATATGTTTTTATTAATAATAAAACAAATCAATTATATGTAGGTAGCAGTATAAATTTAACTAAAAGAATGGTAAGTTATTATCATTATTACAATTCTGATAAACCATCTCAATTCGTTATTATTAGAGCAATGAAAAAATATGGGTTGGATAAATTTTCTTTAGGTATTAAAGAATTTTGTGATAATGATCCTAAGATATGTTTAGATTTAGAACAAAAATGGATAGATTACTATAAACCTAAATATAATGTTTTAATTACTGCAGGTAATTCAGCAGGTTATAAACATAGTATTGAAACCATTAATAAATTAAAAGATATTCTCAAGAAAGAAAATCATCCTAAATTCGGTAGTACTACATCTGTTGAAACAAAACAGGCTATTAGTGAGGGAATAAAACTATTTTATTCAAATAATAGTCATCCTAGTAAAGGATTAAAAGGTAATCTATCTCCTCAATATGGTATTGGAGGTAAATTCGTCTTTTGTTATAATAAAACAGATAAAGAATTAATTTTTCCATCTATCAATGCTGCTAAACAACATTTTAATGTTCGATGAACTTTTATAAAAAAAAACCTTGATACAAAAGAATGAGTAATTCTTCACGGTGAAGAATGAATGTTGCAATCTATACCAAAAATCTAAACAAAAAGAGTATGATTAGCCCCTCCCAATCCTTCTATATGCTGGAAACTCTTATAAAGCTTAAGTACTTGGGCTCCGCCCAAGTAAAAATCTTAAGTGTATCTGGATAACCAGCAGGAAACCAAAATAACCATCCTTTCCCCCTCATACCACCGATATCAGTGATATCACTAGGCTTCGCCTTGCTTTGGCATGGCAAGCCATTATCCTTCGGATTAGAAAGCTAGTGATAAAGGGGGATCCGTTATGAGTAGGATCCTCAGAGACTACACGAAGGAGATTCTTGAAGATATTTATATTCAATAATCAAGATATAGTCCACACATGTAATCTTACATTCTTCCCTCAACATTTCTTAGGTTTACAAGGTATGCCTAGAAGAATTAGCGATTATCCTGATGCTTTTGCAGGTTGAAATTTAATTAGTAGTTTTGGATCTATTGTATCTGTAGTGGCTGCTTGATTATTCTTATACATAGTTTACGCTCAATTAGTAGAAGGAAAATCTGCAAGTAGATTCCCATGAATGATACCTCAATTCTACACAGATACTTTACAAGCTTTATTAAATAGAAGTTACCCTAGTTTAGAATGAGCTTTAAGTAGTCCACCTAAACCTCACGCTTTCGTGAGTCTTCCATTACAAAGTGGTTTAAGCGCATAAAAAAAAAGTATAAATAGCTTAAAGATTCTTGAATAAATATCTTCCCCCTTTATCACGTAGTGATAAAGGGGACCAAAAATATTTTTAAGATATAGCTATATATTACATTTCTAGAATAAAATCTAGATTTTTTTTTATTCTCATTAGCTCAATGGTAGAGCAGGATACTTCTAATATCCCGATTTTAGTTCGAATCTAAAATGAGAATATCATTTCTGACCTTAATCTAAAGTCGAAAATTCCTTATATCATAATCTCTTCGAGATAAGGGATACCCCGCGGGAACTTGTCCACGCCTTGGAGGCAAGGCTCTTCACCCCCCCAAGGGTAGGTGAGGGGACTAGGATTTAGGTATTTTTTTTTATAACAAATAAATATATTTTAAAGTTCTAATTTGTCTTTTAAACTCCTTTTCTGATATCCCGGATCCCCTGATATCACTAGGCTTCGCCTTGCTTTAGCATGGCAAGCCATTATCCTTCGGATTAGAAAGCTAGCGATAAAGGGGAAGAGGGATAAAGAGATAAGAGAGATGACCTGATTAGTATATATTTATTTTTCATTTATATTTATTATTTCACACGGTTATGAATAATAAATAAATAAATTTAATTATTTTTTTTTACAATGTTATATATACCAACTGTTATATCGATAGTCGAAGTTCTTTTAGTTATTGTTCCTGCCTTACTTAGTGTAGCTTATGTTACTGTAGCTGAAAGAAAAACCATGGCAAGTATGCAAAGAAGATTAGGTCCTAATGCAGTGGGTCAAAATATTTTATTAAAATTACAAACTAGATTTTATTGTACAACTAGTTACGATAAAGCTATAGAAGCATTATATAAAAACCGTCAAGCCCCTTTAATTCCTTTTGAGGAAAACGTAGTAGGTGTTTGTGAAGATTTAACGTCAAGAACTGCTCTTAGTGCTTTTTTTAGGAATTTACCGGGTAAAGGTGGAATATATGTGTTTACGGCTTCGCTGCCCAGTACGTCCTAGGACGGACGAAGGGCTATGAAAAAAAATCCGAATATTTTCTATATTGGTAGAGCTAAAGATTTCCAAAAAAGACTTAAAACTCACTTTAATATCAATCTAAACGACAGATTTCATGTGTTTGCTAGAACTATTGGGTGAGATAAATTCAATTTTTCTGTTATAGAAATTTGTAGTTTAGATATGCAAAAAGAAAGAGAGAATTTTTTTTTACAAAAATACTTACCTCTTTTGAATACTATATTCAAAAGTAATTTAAGTAGTGCACAAACTTTTGAGTCTTTATATGAAATACTTAAACTTAGACAATTGCAATCAAACTTTGAAAATAAATATCAAGGAATTAATATATATCTTTACGAACACATTAATTCTACTACTTCGTTGCCCCGCACACTCCTTGAGCAGCTTTGCTGCGGAAGTGTGCGAGGGCTAAAAAACTAAATGCTTCTTATAAAACATTTACTAGTATTAATGAATTAGCTATTTATTTAGGTATTGCCAGAGAAACTATAAATGTATATTTGAACACATATGTTCCATATAAAAACAATCTATTTTTAACAGATAAAATAGAATCTCTCGAGTTAGTTGAAAAACTAGTGAGTGATGCTATATTAGGTTTAGATTTAGATCGTATTATAGCTAAAAATGTTTGAATGTATTACTTAGATAAAGAAGGAGTTGTAGTAAAAACTAAATATGAATCTATAGGTAAAGTAGCTAAATTATTAAATGTACAACATATAACTATAAATAATCACTTAGATAAGTGAATTAAGGGTGGTATAAATGGAAATTATTTATTTAGTTACGAATTAGATAGTTTAGAATTAGAAAAACTAAAAGAAATATCTACATTAAGAAAATATAATAACTGTAAAGTATGAGTTTACAATGCTTCAACCTTAGAGTTAATGTGAGATCCTTTTACCAGTATGCAAAAAGCTGCTGAATTTTTTAATGTTGATTACAGATCTATACTAAATAATTTAGATACTGAATTAGCTAGCATAAAGGGTGGAAAATTAGTATTATTATTTAGCCAAGAATTGACTAAACTTCAAAAAGAATCATTATTAAATAATATCAAAAAAAAAGTTAATGTAACTGTTTCTCTTTGAGTATATAAAAAAGTCAATGATAACTTTATATTAATAAATAATAATAGACCTAGTTATGTTTCTAAACTAGAAGCAAGTAAAGATTTAAAGATAAGCCCAAAAACCCTAAGTAGTTATTTGGATAGCAATAAAGAATATAAAGGATTTTATTTTTATAGTGTAGCGCTCTAGTTTTATAGCCGAAAAATATAAGTAGAGAGTGAGATACTTTGCTTGGCCAAAGCAGAAGTGAACCTTTTGCTAAACATCGTCAAATTGCGGGGAACCCTTAAGAGCTATTTTTACTAAACATATTAGGTAACTAATATGTGGCTCAGGTAATGACTCGGGGTATAGTAAAATCAAAATAGATGCACGAAAGGAAATAGGCTATCCGCAGCCAAGCACCTTTATTAAAAAGGTGTGCAGTTCATCGACTAAATGGTGATGGGTGTTATTATTATTAATAATGCTTAAGATATAGTCAGACCCTATTTGAAAAAATACAGGGTATAATTTTTATACCTGTTAAATGGATAGCAGCATGCTGCTATTTAGGGAGAAAGTCTTACAATCTCTTCCTGTATTATTTAGTGAAACTGAATAAATGGATAAAGTAAGATGTATTCGTACTACGGATTATTACAAGCTTTTGCTGATGCTTTAAAATTATTATTAAAAGAATATGTAGCACCTACACAAGCTAACATCGTTTTATTTTTTTTAGGTCCTGTTATTACATTAGTTTTTGCACTACTAGGTTATGGTGTTATACCTTAAGTTCATAGGGTAATATAGTCAAACTCCGGGGAACTCCTAAAGCTTATAATACTAAGCCATAGCCGAAAGGCTATGAGTGGCTGAATTAATTACTCAGGTATAGTAACAAGTTATAAGATAATCCCGAATTAAGCTTTGGGATATGGACAATCGCGGATCTAAGTCAGCAATATAAAAGCACAAGCTTTTTATTGCTGTAAAAGAGCAACGAGCAGACGGCTATAGATATTTATAATATTATTGTAAATATTTAAGGTGTGCTCTAATTAACTTAGAAATAAGTTATCGTAAATTGTGTGTTAAAAACAATTATGATTCACCATTAATTGGAGAGGTTGATACAAACCTTAATTCTTCAAGAGTTAATTATCGTCGTAATTATTCAACATTTAAGAATAAAATCGAGAATAACGAGGTTAAAACTCAAATAAATCCTTGATTTATCACAGGATTTACCGATGCTGAAGGTAGTTTTATGTGTAATATGACAAGAAAACCTAAGTATAAAGCAGGTTGAGAAATTCAACCTGTTTTCCAAATTAAACTTCATGTTAAAGATTCTTCGGTTATACTAGGAATTCAACAAAGTTTAGGTAATATTGGAATTGTAGATATTGGCCAATCTACTTGTAATTTTAGAGTAAGAAAATTGCAAGAGATAATACGACTAATCGAATTTTTTGATAAGTATCCTTTAATTAGTAGAAAAAAAGGAGATTATTTATTATTTAAAAAAATTGTATCTATTATCCAATTAAAAGAACACTTAACTACTCAAGGTTTTCAAAAAATTGTTAACATAAAAGCAACTTTAAATTTCGGTTTATCAAAAGAATTACAATTAATGTTTCCTGAAACTATTCCTGTTGCTCGCCCTCTTCCCCTTTTAGGGGATCTAAGAGAACCATGTGTAATTCCAGATACACAGTGAATATCTGGATTTACAGCAGGTGAGGGAAATTTTTCCGTCTCTTTAGATAAGGGTATATTTAAGTCTCTTTTATTTAAAATTACTCAACATGAAAAAGACGAGGTATTATTAATAGCAATTAAAGATTATTTAAATTGTGGAAATTGTTATTTAAGAAAAATAGAAAACACGGTAGATTTTAAAGTTACCAAATTTTCTGATATTACTAATATCATAATACCTTTTTTCAATAATAATCCGATATTAGGTGTAAAATCTTTAGATTTTAAAGATTGATGTTTAGTTTCGGATATAGTAAAAAAAAAAGAACATAAATTAGATGAAAATGTTTTAAGAATAAAAGAAATTCAAAAGCATATGAATAGGGGAAGAAAAATTTAATTAGCGCATTTTGCAATATGTATGGACCTGGTTTAGCAATTAGTGATTTTAATTTAGGTATCTTATATCTGTTAGCAGTTTCTTCTTTAGCTACCTACGGTATACTATTAGCCGGATTTCTCCTTTTAAAAAATAGTCCGTCTTTTATGTGAATAAAAGAATTATCACCAATTGAATTTCAAGAACGCCT